>NC_067495.1:106702778-106818014 GCF_947179515.1 Apodemus sylvaticus
ATCCTAATGAAGTCTTCAAACAATTGAGGGATGGAGTCCCAAATATTCATCTTTTATCTCCTAATGAAACTCCCAGTACTGGGTCTGGGTTATATCCAACTGAGTTGTTAGCCAAAGGGATCCCAAGGAAACTCTCCAAACAATGCTGTTGACACTATAAAAGGTTGCTCTCTGCAAACTGACAGCAAGGTCCCATTCCTGAAGACAATACCCATGCAACTCCTTGAATATGGAGAAGGCGAGTTGTCTACAAAGAACCTTCATATCTATATTCTAGTGTATGGGGAGATACTCTGTAGAGTACCAAAAGAGAAATGTAAATAATAACCTAGCAACAGAACTTTTGATCTTCAATGTTGTCCTGCCTGCAAAATATACTAGATTTATATTTAGGTATCACAAAGCTTGTGAGAGTAGAGAATAAATCTTTGATTTGACATAAGGCCCACTCTATGAGAAGGAACCCATACCTGACAATGCTTGGGTGGTCAAAAACCACAGTCTACATAGTCAGAAACATAAGTCCAAATACAACTGGTCTAAAGTATTGATTAAATACCTCCTAATGATATTCTGTTATACTCATTTATTAGGACTTTACTTAGATATCAGCAGAAGAGATTCCCCCCTGCACAAGATGGGAACAAGTACAGAGACTCACAGTCAGACATGAGAGAGAGAGAGAGAGAGAGAGAGAGAGAGAGAGAGAGAGAGAGAGAGAGAGAGAGAGAGAGAGAGAAGGGAGAGGGAGAAGGAGGGAGGAAAGAAGGGAGGGATGGAGAGAGGAGGGAGGGGGGAGAGGAAAGGAGGGAGGGAGGGAGAGTGTGTGTGTTTAAATGAGAGGCCTTTATCAAATCTGTACCCTGAGTTCAGGGAAACCTGTGGAAGAGGAGGCAGAAAGAGTATCAGAGCCAGAGAACTTGGAGGACATCAGGAGAGCAAAGCCCTCTGAATGAATATAGTTCATAACAACTCACAGAGACCGAAGAGGCAAAAGCACAGGGCCTGCACGGGGCTGCCCCGGTTGCCCTGTACAGCTTTGAATTCAGTATTTTTTTTTCTGAGTGTAAAAATGAATTGGTCTCTGATTCTTGTTTCTTTACCTTCTGTTGGTTTGCCTTGTCCAACTTTAGTGTGATGGTCTTTGTTTTACTTTCTTTTATTTTGCTGCTATCAATTGAACACTGGCTCTTTTTTAATAAGAGACAGAATGAGATTTAATTTGGATGAGTGGGGAGGTAGGGGGTTGCTGGGAGGATTAGAGGGAGGGGAAACCCTAATCAAGATATAGTGTATGAAAAAATAATCTATTTTCAATAAAAGGGGAGAGATAATTTTATAACAATCCCTGAGAAGTTATTAAATGAGTTGCGAACCAGTTTTGAAGCCAATGGAATATAGTTCAATGAAAATGTAGTTTTGATTGTGATAAGGGCCATGTCAGTGAAAATTCTGAGAAGGGAACAGACTTGAGGGGTAAAATGAACAGAATAGAATGCAGATATGAAAAAAGGGAGCTAATTGCATTTTAGAAGTAGATAGAAAAATCAATTCCTTATTAAAATTAGTTCAACCAATACAATAACCTTTGAATCCAAGTGACACAGGCAGTTACTTCAGTTATCCCTGTAGCTCCAAATCTTTCTTTGCCATACTCTTGTGACATGTAATTGCTACAGTAAGCCTGTAGGTTCTAGTTATTAATCCAAAAGTGCTTGGTCAGAGTGTAAGTCTTTCACTTGTTTAGAAAAGAATGCCTAAGTGTGAAAACTTAAACAAAAGAACCTCTTTGGCATACACCATTGGATGGCAGGTGGAGCACAGCACTCTCTCCAACACAGGGCTCCAGAATCAGAGGCCAAAGTGAACTGGAATGCAGCTTATTTATTCAGATATAGCTAATGAAAAGAGATGGCAACGTTGATAAAAGACGTTGGACTATTTCAACTATTGTCCATAGATAGATTTTTCAAAATGTTGGTTTAGTTAGCTATGGGAAAATCTCCCTGCCAACACTTTGGGGAAATTATCCCTGATTGAGGCTTGTTATCATGGAAGAAAACAAAATTCAACTGAAAGGAAAGATGCTGTATTTAATGGACCGGAGAGACAGGAAACATATTGAGACTATTAGGTATTAAAATCATTTTCAAACTGTTAATTTATGATTTAGTAATTCTCGATTCCATCTTTCTTCAACAAAAATTGGACTAATTAAAACGTCCCTGTTTTCCAGGTGTGTTCATCACTCAGCCTTGCTTAAACACAGTCACATGGAAGTGTTCACTAATTCTTGCCACATTCTCAGGGCTTTATTGATGGTAATGCCAGTGGATAATTTTCTCACTTGCAAAACAGGAATTCACATTAAAAATGATTCATTCTTCAGTATTCTTCAGCTTTTCAGATATGTTTTAAAATCTTTTTCCTGTATTTCCCAGTGACTTAAGTAAAGGATGGTGCAGTTAAAGGAAGAATAATCCAAAATGCACACTCTGATTGGCACTTTTTAAATAAACATAACTCTTTTCTTTCCTTTTTTCCCTCTCTCTCCATATTTATGCAACTACATAACAAAAAACAATATTGTCAAAACAATTCTGGAAGATATACAATACATGTTGGTTTACTGATCAGGTATGTATTTAGTCATGAACATAAAAATTCAATGTTTTAAATTTAAGACCTATAAATACTTTTTTTCAAAGTGGAAAACTTCTGATAATTTACTATTCCTTTCTTACTGATTTGTATAACCTGCTTATATATTTTATTTTAGTAAAACTAGACTATCTTTTGTATACATATATTTAGTTTAGATATATAGCAAAGATTATCAATTAAAATTCATTTTAAACAATCTTTGCTTGTGAAAAATAATTAAAAAATATTTTTTTGTTTGTGTTTGTTTACAAAGTATTTTATTTATTTTTATTTGTATTAATTATGCTTTTTATTTACATTTCAAATGTTGTTCTGCTTTGCAGTCTACTTTCTGCAAACCTGCCCCCTTTCACCCTCCCCTTTGCCTCTAAGAGGGTGCTCTCCCACCCACAAACCACTCCTACCTCACCCCTCCAACCATTCCAGCCTCACTGCTCTGATATCCCCCTTTTCTGGGGCATCAAGACTCCACATGACAAAGGGCCTCCTCTCCCATTGATGCCACTGTAGCAGTAGCCATGGACCCACCCACATGTACACTTTGATTGATGATTTAGTCCCTGGGAACTCTGTGGGTTTGGTTAGTTGGTATTGTTGTTCTTCCTATGGAATTGTAATTACCTTCTGTTTTTTCAGTCCTTCCCCTAAGTCTTCCATTGGGGTTCCCAGTCTCAGCCCAATGGTTGGCTATAAGTATCTGCATTTGTCTTAGATGCTGGTGGAGTTTCTCAGAGAACAGCCATAACAGGCACCTGTCTGTAAGCACTTCTTTGCATCAGCAATAATGTAGGGGTTCAGTGTCTGTAGATGGGACAGATGTCAAGGTGACATGGTCTCTGCCTGGCCTTTCACTCAGTCTCTGTTCAGTTTTTTTTGTCCCTGTGTTTCTATGTATGTTCTCTTGGGTCTGGGTTACCTCAGGATGGTATTTTCTAGTTGCCTACAAAATTCATGAAGTTGTCATTTTAATAGCTGAGTCACATTCCATTGTGTAAATGTACTATATTTTCTGTATCCTTCCTTCAGTTGAGGTATATCTGGGTTGTTTCCAGCTTCTGGCTATTGTAAATAAGGCTGCTGTGACATAGTGGAGCATGTATCCAGCATTCTCGACAAGAATGCTGACATCTTACAGGCCCACAGGAGGGACACTCTCCAGCTAGAGACAGCAAGACCAACTAACACCAGAGATAACCCAATGGCAAAAAGCAAGCACAAAATCCTTATCAATACAAACCAAGGCTACTTGGCAACATCAGAACCCCCTTCTACCACCACAGCAAGTAGAATAGACAGCAGAAAATAAACCCAGGGCTGAATTCAAACAATTAGAAACAAAGATTACTCTACAAATAATCAACAAAACTTAAAGCTTATGCTTTGAGAAAATCAACATGATTGATAAACCCTTAGCAAACGTAACTAAAGGGCATGGAGGCAATAACCAAATTAACAAAGTCAGAAATGAAAAAGGAGAAATAACAACAGAAACTTTTTGCACTGCTTTCATTGTGTCCCATAAATTTGGGTATGCTGTGCCTTCATTTTCATTAAATTCTAGAAAACCTTTAATTTCTTTCTTACTTTCTTTGCTTTTTTTCCTGAACATGTTCTCGCTGAGTACAGAGTTATTCTGTTTCAATGAGTATGTGGGCTTCCTGTTCTTGTTTTTGTTAAAGACCAGCCTTAGTACATGGTGGTCTGATAAAATGCATGGGATTATTTCAATCTTTTTGTATCAGATGAGGCTTGTTTTGTATCTGATTATATGGGCAATTTTGAAGAAGGTTTGATGACATGCAGAGAAGAAGGTATGTTCTTTTGTTTAACAGTGAAATGCTCTGTTAATATCTGTAAAATCCATTTTGTTCATAACTTCAGTTAATTTCTACTGTAACTCTGTTTAATTTTTGTCTCCATGATATACCCATTGATAAGAGTCTGGTGTTGAAGACTCCCACTATTATTGTGTGAGCTACAAGGTGTGTTTTGAGCTTTAGTAACATGTCTTTTACAAATATGAATGTCATTGCATTTTGGGCATAGATGTTTAGAATTAAGAGATCCTCTTGGTGGATTTTTCCTTTGATGAGTATGAAGTATCCTTCCCTTCTCTTTTGTTTCTTGGGATCATATGCTTGAAAATATTTTTCCAGTCTTTTACCTTGAGGTAGTATCTGCTCAGTCACTGAGGTGAGTTTCCTGTATGCAGCAAAATGCTGGGTCCTGTATATGTATCCAGTTTGCTAGCCTATGTCTTTTTATTGGGGAACTGAGTCCATTGATGTTGAGAGATATTAAAGACCAATGATTGTTGGTTCCTGTTATTTTTGTTGTTACAGGTGATATTATGTTTGTGCGACTATCTTCTTTTGGGTTTGCAATGAGAATATTAATTTCTTGCTTTTTCTTGAGTGTCGTTATCCTTCTTGTGTTAGAATTTTCCTTCTTCTTTTTTTTGCTACTTAATTGGTTTTCTTTTTTAATATATATATATATATATATATATATATATATATTTTATTTTCTATATTCTGTGTTTACATTCCAAATGATTTTCCCTTTCCCGGTTCCCCCCTCCCCATAAGTTCCCTAAGTCCTCTTCCCTCTGCCCATTCTCCTATCAATCCCCTCCTACTTCTCTGTCCTGGTACTCCCCTACAATGCTGGAACAAGCCTTTTCAGGATATGGGACCTCTCCTTCCTTCTTCTTGGTAGTCATTTGATATGTGAATTGTGTCTTGGGTATTCAGAGTTTCTGAGCTAGTATCCACTTATCAGTGACTGTATTCCATGTGTGTTCTTTTGTGATTGGGTTACCTCACTTAGAATGATATTTTCCAGATCCAACCATTCTCAGCAATTAAAAACAATGAATTCATGAAATTCTTAGGCAAATGGTTGGATCTAGAATTTTCCTTCTATAATCCTCTGTAGGGCTGGATTAGTGGAAAGATATTGTTTAAATTTGTTTTTGCATGCTCACTTTGGAAGCACATATACTAAAATTGGAACGATACAGAGAAGATTAGCATGGCCCCTGTGGAAGGATGACACGCAAATTCATGATGCATTCCACATTTTTAAGCCTACAGAACTCCAAACAGATTGGACAAAAGCAGAAATTCCTCCTGTCACATAATAATCAAAACATCAAATGCACTAAGCAAAGAAAGAATATTAAAAGCAGTGAGAGAAAAAGGTCAAATAACATATAAAGGCAGACCTATCATAATTACACCAGACTTCTCATCAGAGACTATGAAAGCCAGAAGAGCCTGGGAAGATTTCATACAGACCCTAAGGGAACATAAATGTCAGCCCAGACTACTATACCCAGCAAAACTTTCAATTACTATAGATGGTGAAAACAAGACATTCCATGACAAAACCAAATGTACAAAGTATCTTTCCACAAATCCAGCTCTGCAAAGGAAAATGGGTAGGAAATACCAACACAAGATAGCGAGCCACACTGTAGAAATTCAATAGGGTAATCTTTCATCAAACCCAATAGAAGATAGCTACACAACCAGAAGGTCACCTTTAACTAAGAAGATAACAGTAATCAACAATCACCTTTCCTTAATATCTCTTAATATCAATGATCTCAATTCCCCTATAAAAAGACATAGACTAATGGACTGGATATGTAAACAGGACCCAATGTTTTGCTGCATACAAGAAACCCACCTCAGTAATGAAGACAGGCACTATTTAAGAGTCAAAGGATGAAAAACAATTTTCTAAGCAAATGGTCCCAAGAAACAAGCTGGAGTGGCAATTTTTTTTTCCTGATGTATTTTTATTTTATTCGATATATTTTTTTATTTACATTTCAAATGATTTCCCATTTTCTGGTCCTCCACTCCCCGAAAGTCACATAAGCCCCCTTCCCTCCCCCTGTTCTCCAATCCGCCCCTTCCCACTTCCCTGTTCTGGTTTTGCCTTATACTGCTACACTGAGTCTTTCCAGAACCAGGGGCCACTCCTCTGTTCTTCTTGTACCTCATTTGATGTGTGGATTATGTTTTGAGTATTCCACTTTTCCAGGCTAATATCCACTTATTAGTGAGTGCATACCATTATTGATCTTTTGAGACTGGGCTAACTCACTTAGTATGATGTTCTCCAGCTCCATCCATTTGCCTAAGAATTTCATGAATTCATTGTTTTTAATGGCTGAATGGTACTCCATTATGTATATATACCACATTTTTTTGCATCCATTCTTCTGTTGAGGGATACCTGGGTTCTTTCCAGCTTCTGGCTATTATAAATAGGGCTGCTATGAACATAGTGGAGCATATATCCTTATTACATGCTGAGGAATCCTCTGGGTATATGCCCAGGAGTGGTATAGCAGGATCTTTTGGAAGTGATGTGCCCAGTTTTCTGAGGAACCACCAGACTGATTTCCAGAGTGGTTGTACCAATTTGCAACCCCACCAGCAGTGGAGGAGTGTTCCTCTTTCTCCACACCCTCTCCAACACCTGCTGTCTCCTGAATTTTTAATCTTAGCCATTCTGACTGGTGTAAGATGAAATCTTAGTGTTGTTTTGATTTGCATTTCCCTAATGACTAATGAAGTTGAGCATTTTTTAAGATGCTTCTCTGCCATCCGAAGTTCTTCAGGTGAGAATTCTTTGTTTAACTCTGTACCCCATTTTTAATGTGGTTATTTGGTTTTCTGGGGTCTAACTTCTTGAGTTCTTTGTATATATTGGATATTAGCCCTCTATCTGATGTAGGATTGGTGAAGATCTTTTCCCAATTTGTTGGTTGCCGATTTGTCCTCTTGATGGTGTCCTTTGCTTTACAGAAACTTTGTAATTTTATGAGGTCCCATTTGTCAGTTCTTGATCTTAGAGCATACACTGTTGGTGTTCTGTTCGGAAACTTTCTACCTGTACCGATGTCCTCAAGGGTCTTCCCCAGTTTCTTTTCTATTAGCTTCAGAATGTCTGGCTTTATGTGGAGGTCCTTGATCCATTTGGATTTGAGCTTAGTACAAGGAGACAGGGATGGATCAATTCGCATTCTTCTGCATGCTGACCTCCAGTTGAACCAGCACCATTTGTTGAAAAGGCTATCTTTTTTCCATTGGATGTTTTCAGCCTCTTTGTCGAGGATCAAGTGGCCATAGGTGTGTGGGTTCATTTCTGGATCTTCAATCCTGTTCCATTGATCTGCCTGCCTGTCACTGTACCAATACCAGGCAGTTTTTTAACACTATTGCTCTGTAGTCTTGCTTGAGGTCAGGGATACTGATTCCCCCAGAATTTCTTTTGTTGTTGAGAATAGTTTTAGCTATCCTGGGTTTTTTGTTATTCCAGATGAATTTGATAATTGCTCTTTCTAACTCTGTGAAGAATTGAGATGGGGTTTTGATGGGCATTGCATTGAATCTGTATATTGCTTTTGGCAAAATGGTGGAGTGGCCATTCTTATATTGGATAAAATTGGCTTTCAACCAAAAGTTGTCAAAAAGGATAAGCAGGGACACTTCATACTGGTCAAAGGAAAAGTCTACCAAGATAAACTCTCAATTCTGAACATTTATGCTCCGAACACAAGGGCACCCACATTCATAAAAGAAACTTTACTAAAGCTCAAAGCACTCATTGCACCACATACAATAATAGTGGGAGACTTCAACATACCACTGTTCAAAATGGACAAATCATGGAACCAGAAACTAAACAGCGATATAATGAAACTAACTGAAGTTATGGACCAACTGGATCTAACTGATATTTATAGAACATTCCACCCTAAAGCAAAAGAATATAGCTTCTTGTCAGTACCTCATGGTACCTTCTTCAAAACTGACCATATAAATGGTCATAAAACAGGCCACAACAGATATAGAAATATTGAAATTATTCCATGTATCTTATCAGAACACCATGGCCTAAGGCTGGTCTTGAGCTCAAACAAAAGCAGTGGAAAACAAACATACACATGGACTTTGAACAATGGTCTTCTCAATGACAGCTTGGTCAAGGAAGAAATAAAGAAATTAAAGACTTTATAGAATTCAGTGAAAATATATCTGTTAACCCCAATTGGTCCAAAGCTTTAATTACTTTCACTGTCTCCCTGTTTAGTTTCTGTTTTCCTGATCGGTCCATTGAGGAAACTGGAGTGTTGAAGTCACCTACAATTTTTGTGTTAGGTGCAATGTATGCTTTGAGCTTTAGTAAAGTTTCTTTTATGAATGAGGGCATCCTTGTATTTGGGGCATAGATGTTCAGGATTGAAAATTCTTCTTGTTGTATTTTTCCTTTGGCCAGCAAGAAGTGACCTTCCATGTCTCTTTTGATGACATTAGGTTGAAAGTCAATTTTATTTGATATTAGAATGGCAACTCCGACTTGTTTCCTGGGACTATTTGCTTGTAGTATTGTCTTCCAGCCTTTTACTCTAAGGTAGTTTTTGTCTTTGACACTGAGGTGTGTTTCCTGTATGCAGCAAAATGTAGGGTACTGTTTACGTAACCAGTCTGTTAGTCTATGTCTTTTTATTGGGGAATTGAGTCCATTGATGTTAAAAGATATTAAGGAGTAGTGGTTATTGCGTCCTATCATTTTTGATTTTAATTGTATATGTATGTGGTTATCTTCTTTGGGTTTGATGAAAGAAGCTTAATATCCTGCTTTTTCCAGGATATAGTTTCCCTCGTTGTAATGATGTTTCCCCCCTATTATCCTTTGTAGGTCTGGGTTTGTGGAAATATACTGTGTAAATTTGGTTTTGTCATGGAATATTTTGGTTTCTCCATCGATAGTAATTGAGAGTTTTGCTGGGTATAGTAGACTCTGCTAGCATTTGTGTTCTCTTAGAGTCTGCATGAGCTCCGCCGAGGATCTTCTAGCTTTCATGGTCTCTGGTGAGAAATCTGGTGTAATTCTGATAGGACTTCCTTTATATGTTACTTGCCCTTTTTCTCTTACTGCCCTAAGTATTCTTTCTTTGTTTAGTACATTTGGGGTTTTGATTATTATGTGTGGGAAGTATTTCTGTTCTGGTTCAGTCTGTTTGGAGTTCTGTAGGCTTCTTGTATATTCATGGGCATCTCTCTCTTTAGGTTAGGGAAGTTTTCTTCCATAATTTTGTTGAAGATATTTGCTGGCCCTTTAAGTTGTAAATCTTCACTCTCATCAATGCCTATAATCCTTAGATTTGGCTTTCTCATTGTGTCCTGGATTTCCTGGATATTTTGGGTTACAAGCTTTTTGCATTTTGCATTTTCTTTAACTGTTGAGTCCATGGTTTCTATGGTATCTTCGGCATCTGAGATTCTTTCTTCTATCTCTTGTATTCTGTTGTTGATATTTGCGTCTATGGTCCCTGATTTCTTCCCAAGGTTTTCTATCTCCAAAGTTGTCTCCCTTTGTGTTTTCTTAGTTGTTTCTACTTCTGTTTTTTTTTTTATTTTTAATTCATTTTATTAGATATTTTCTTTATTTACATTTCAACTGTTATCCGATTTCCTCTTTCCCCTGTGAAAACTTCTCATCCTATCCCCTCTCCTCCTGCTTACCAACCCACCCACTCCCACTTCCCTAATTCCTGGCATTCCTGGCAACACTGGAGTATTGAGTCTTTACAGGACCAAGGACCTCTTCTCTCATCGATGTCCAACAAGGTCATCTTCTGCTTCATATGCAGCTGGAGCCATGGATCCCTCCATGTATACTCTTTGGCTGATGGTTTATTCCCTGGGAGCTCTGAGGGTACTGATTGGTTCATAGTGCTGTTCCTTCTATGGGGATACAAACCCTTTTAGCTCTTTGGTCCTTTATTAAGTCACTTTTATTGCTGTTACTGAATACCAGAACCTGGGTATCAGGTAATGATGGAGGTTTATTTAGATCTTTGGTCTTTAAATTGTAAACCTAGAGCTGAGATGCTATTATCTGACAGAGGGCTTACCAATGGTATATATATTCTATTATATAGACTTGCTATTACAACATATCAGTATCTACATAACCAACAACTTCCTGGTGCAGAGGAAACTCATTAGTCAGAGTCAAACTGATCAGCCCTCACGTGTCCTACTTGGTAACACAATATACTACTTAATATCAGATATTGTTTAAGTCAGGCTTTCTATTCCTGCACAAATATCATAACCAAGAAACAAGTTGGGGAGGAAAGGTTTTATTCAGCTTATACTTCCAAACAGCTGTTCATCACTAAAGTAAGTGAGGACTGGAACTCAAGCAAGTCAGGAAGCAGGAGCTGATGCAGAGTACATGGTGGGATTTTCCTAACTGCCTCGCTTCCCCTGGCTTGCTTAGCCTGCTCTCTTATATAACTCAAGACCACCAGCTCAGAGATGGTTCCACCCACAAGGGACCTTCCCCTGTCCCCACAATCACTAATTGAGAAAATGCCCCATAGCTGGATCTAATGGAGGCACTTCCCCAGAGAAAGCATCTTTCTCTGTGATAACTCCAGCCTGTGTCAAGTTGACACACAAAGCCAGTACAGTTGACACCTTGTGAACTTGACACACAAACACATCACTATTAAGCCTCAGGGCTTACTTTCTTATTCATCTCGAACATCTAAATAACGTTAAAAGTTCCACAGTCTTTCCATTTTACTCTTTAATTTTCCATGAAAATTGTCAATTTTAACGTGTTTATCTGAAATATTTTCCATGTAAATTTTTTTCTTTTTTTTATTCGATATATTTTTTATTTACATTTCAAATGATTTCACCTTTTCTAACCCCCACACCCCGAAAGTCCCGCATGCCCCCTTCTGTCCCCCTGTCCTCCCACCCACCACTTCCCACTTCCCCGTTCTGGTTTTGCCGAATACTGCTTCACTGAGTCTTTCCAGAACAGGGGGCCACTCTTCAATTCTTCTTGTACCTCATTTGATGTGTGGATTATGTTTTGGGTATTCCAGTTTTCTAGGTTAATATCCACTTATTAGTGAGTGGATACCATGATTCACCTTTTGAGTCTGGGTTACCTCACTTAGTATGATGTTCTCTAGCTCCATCCATTTGCCTAAGAATTTCATGAATTCATTGTTTCTAATGGCTGAATGGTACTCCATTGTGTAGATATACCACATTTTTTGCATCCACTCTTCTGTTGAGGGATACCTGGGTTCTTTCCAGCATCTGGCAATTATAAATAGGGCTGCTATGAACATAGTGGAGCATGTATCCTTACTACATGGTGGGGAATCCTCTGGGTATATGCCCAGGAGTGGTATAGCAGGATGTTCTGGAAGTGAGGTGCCCAGTTTTCTGAGGAACCGCCAGACTGATTTCCAGAGTGGTTGTACCAATTTGCAACCCCACCAGCAGTGGAGGAGTGTTCCTCCTTCTCCACACCCTCTCCAACACCTGCTGTCTCCTGACTTTTTAATCTTAGCCATTCGGACTGGTGTAAGGTGAAATCTCAGGGTTGTTTTGATTTGCATTTCCCTAATGACTAATGAAGTTGAGCATTTTTTAAGATGCTTCTCCGCTATCCGAAGTTCTTCAGTTGAGAATTCTTTGTTTAACTCTGTACCCCATTTTTTAATAGGGTTGTTTGGTTTTCTGGAGTCTAACTTCTTGAGTTCTTTATATATATTGGATATTAGCCCTCTATCTGATGTAGGGTTAGTGAAGATCTTTTCCCGATTTTTTGGTTGCCGATTTGTCCTCTTGGTGGTGTCCTTTGCCTTACAGAAACTTTGTAATTTTATGAGGTCCCATTTGTCAATTCTTGATCTTAAAGCATAAGCTATTGGTGTTCTGTTCAGAAACTTTCTCCCTGTACCGATGTCCTCAAGGGTCTTCCCCAGTTTTCTTTTCTATTAGCTTCAGAGTGTCTGGCTTTATGTGGAGGTCCTTGATCCATTTGGATTTGAGCTTAGTACAAGGAGACAAGGATGGATCAATTCGCATTCTTCTGCATGCTGACCTCCAGTTGAACCAGCACCATTTGTTGAAAAGGCTATCTTTTTTCCATTGGATGTTTTCAGCCTCTTTGTCGAGGATCAAGTGGCCATAGGTGTGTGGGTTCATTTCTGGATCTTCAATCCTGTTCTATTGATCCTCCTGCCTGTCACTGTACCAATACCATGCAGTTTTTAACACTATTGCTCTGTAGTATTGCTTGAGGTCAGGGATACTGATTCCCCCAGACTTTCTTTTGTTGCTGAGAATAGTTTTAGCTATCCTGGGTTTTTTGTTATTCCAGATGAATTTGATAATTGCTCTTTCTAACTCTGTGAAGAATTGAGTTGGGATTTTGATGGGTATTACATTGAATCTGTATAGTGCTTTAGGCATAATGGCCATTTTAACTATATTGATTCTACTGATCCATGAGCATGGGAGGTTTTCCCATTTTTTGAGGTCTTCTTCCATTTCCTTCTTCAGAGTCTTGAAGTTCTTGTCATACAGATCTTTCACATGTTTGGTAAGAGTCACCCCAAGATACTTTATACTGTTTGTGGCTATTGTGAAGGGGGTCATTTCCCTAATTTCTTTCTCAGCCTGCTTATCCTTTGAGTATAGGAAGGCCGCTGATTTGCTTGAGTTGATTTTATAACCTGCCACTTTGCTGAAGTTGTTTATCAGCTGTAGGAGTTCTCTAGTGGAGTTTTTTGGGTCACTTAGGTAGACTATCATGTCGTCTGCAAATAATGATAGTTTGAGTTCTTCCTTTCCAATTTGTATCCCTTTGACCTCCTTATGTTGTCGAATTGCCTGAGCTAGTACCTCAAGTACAATATTGAAAAGATAAGGAGAGAGGGGCAGCCCTGTCTAGTCCCTGATTTTAGTGGGATTGCTTCAAGTTTCTCTCCATTTAGTTTGATGCTGGCTACCGGTTTGCTGTGTATTGCTTTTACTGTGTTTAGGTATGGGCCTTGAATTCCTGTTCTTTCCAAGACTTTAAGCATGAAAGGATGCTGAATTTTGTCAAATGCTTTTTCAGCATCCAATGAAATGACCATGTGGTTTTTTTCTTTGAGTTTGTTTATGTAGTGGATTGCATTGGTGGATTTCAGTATATTGAACCAACCCTGCATTCCCGGGATAAAGCCTACTTGATCATGGTGGATGATCGTTTTGATGTGTTCTTGGATTCAGTTGGCAAGAATTTTATTGAGTATTTTTGCATCGATGTTCATAAGGGAAATTGGTCTGAAGTTCTCTTTCTTTGTTGGATCTTTGTGTGATTTTGGGATCAGCGTAATTGTGGCTTCATAGAAGGAATTGGGTAGTTTTCCTTCTGTTTCTATTTTGTGGAATAATTTGAAGAGTATTGGTGTTAACTCTTCTTTGAAGGTTTGATAGAATTCTGCACTGAAACCATCTGGTCCTGTGCTTTTTTTGGTTGGAAGACTTTCTATGACTCCTTCAATTTCTTTAGGCATTATGGGACTGTTTAGATGATCTATTTGGTCCTGATTTAATTTTGGTATTTGGTATCTGTCAAGGAAATTGTCCATTTCCTTCAGATTCTCCAGTTTTGTTGAGTACAGGCTCTTGTAGTAGGATCTGATGATTTTTTGGATTTCCTCAGTTTCCGTTGTTATATCTCCCTTTTTAGTTCTAAGTTTGTTAATTTGGATACTTTCTCTGTGCCCTTTGGTCAGTCTGGCTAAGGGTTTATCTATCTTGTTGATTTTCTCAAAGAACCAGCTCCTGCTTTTGTTGATTCTTTGTATGGTTCTCTTTGTTTCTACTTGATTGATTTCAGCTCTGAGTTTGATGATTTCCTGCCTTCTACTCCTCCTGGGTGAAATATCTTCTTTTTGGTCCAGGGCTTTCAGGTTTGTCATTAAGCTGGTAATGTATGCTCTCTCCATTTTCTTTTTGGAGGCACTCAGGGCTATGAGTTTTCCTCTTAGCACTGCTTTCATTGTGTCCCATAGATTTGGGTATGTTGTGTCTCCATTTTCATTGTGTTCTAAAAAGTCTTTAATTTCTTTCTTTATTTCTTCCTTGACCAAGGTATCATTGAGTAGAATATTGTTCAGTTTCCACGTGTATGTGGGTTTTCTGTTGTTTTTGTTGCTATTGAAGACCACTTTTACTCCATAGTGATCTGATAGGAGGCATGGGATTAGTTCGATTTTCTTATATTTGTTGAGGTTTGTCTTGTGACCAATTATATGGTCGATTTTGGAGAAGGTACCATGAGGTGCTGAGAAAAAGGTATATTCTTTTGCTTTAGGATAGAATGTTGTATATATATCTGTTAAATCTAATTGGTCCAAAACTTCAATTAGTTTCATTATGTCCCTGTTTAGTTTCTGTTTTCCTGATCAGTCCATTGAGGAAAGTGCATTGTTGAAGTCACCCACAATTATTGTGTTAGGTGCAATGTGTGCTTTGGGCTTTAATAAAGTTTCTATTACGAAAGAGGGTGCCCTTGCATTTGCAGCATAGATGTTCAGGATTGAGAGTTCTTCTTGTTGTATTTTTCCTTTGACCTGCAAGAAGTGTCCCTCAGTGTCTCTTTTGATGATTTTGGGTTGAAAGTCAATTTTATCTGATATTAAAATGGCTACTCCAGCTTGTTTCCTGAGACCATTTGCTTGTAAAATTGTCTTCCAGCCTTTTACTCTAAGGTAGTGTTTGTCTTTGACCCTTAGGTGTGTTTCCTGTAAGCAGCAAAATGTAGGGTCCTGTTTACGTATCCAGTCAGTTAGTCTATGTCTTTTTATTGGGGCATTGAGTCCATTGATGTTAAGAGATATTAAGGAATAGTGATTGTTACTTCCTATCATTTTTGACGTTATTTTTTAAATTTGATTGCTTAACTTCTTTTGGGTTTGATGAAAGGTTACTATCTTGCTTTTTCCAGGGTGAAATTTCCCTCCTTGTTTTGGTGTTTTCCTCCTATTATTCTTTGTAGGGGGGATTTATGGATAGATATTGGGTAAACTTGGTTTTGTCATGGAATATCTTAGTTTCTCCATCTATGGTGATTGAGAGTTTTGCTGGATATAGTAGTTTTGGCTGGCATTTGTGTTCTCTTAGAGTCTGCATGAGATCAGCCCAGGATCTTCTAGCCTTCATAGTCTCAGGAGAAAATTCTGCTGTGATTCTGATAGGTCTTCCTTTATATGTTACTTGGCCTTTTTCTCTTACTGCCTTTAATATTCTTTCTTTGTTTAGTACATTTGGTGTTTTGATTATTATGTGACAGGAAGTATTTCTGTTCTGGTCCGGTCTGTTTGGAGTTCTGTAGGCTTCTTGTATATTCATGAGCATCTCTCTCTTTAGGTTAGGGAAGTTTTCTTCCATAATTTTATTGAAGATATTTGCTGGCCCTTTAAGTTGTAAATCTTCACTCTCATTTATGCCTATAATCCTTAGGTTTGGTTCTTTCATTGTGTCCTGGATTTCCTGGATATTTGGGGTTACAAGCTTTTTGCATTTTGCATTTTCTTTAAGTGTTGAGTCCATGGTTTCTATGGTATCTTCAGCATCTGAGATTCTTTCTTCTATCTCTTGTATTCTGTTGTTGATATTTGCATCTATGTCCACTGATTTCTTCCCAAGGCTTTCTATCTCCAAAGTTGTCTCCCTTTGAGTTTTCTTAGTTGTTTCTACTTCTGATTTTAGATCCTGGATGGTTTTGCTTAGCTCCTTCACTTGCTTGCTTGTGCTTTCCTGTAATTCTTTAAGAGATTTTTGTGTTTCCTCTTTCATGATCTCAGCCTGTTGACCAAAGTTCTCCTGTATTTCTTTAAGTGTTTTTTGCGTTTCCTCATTATTGGCTTTTGTATTCTCCTGGATTTCTTTCAATGATTTTTGTGTTTCCCTTGCAAGGGCTTCTAACTTTTGATCCATTTTCTCCTGAATTTCTTTACGTATGTCCTTCATGTGTTCCTGTACCAGCATCATGACCAGTGATTTTAAATCCAAATCTTGTTTTACTGGTGTGATGGGGTATCCAGGACATGCTGGTAGAGGAGAATTGGGTTCAGATGTTGCCATATTGCCTTGATTTCTGTTAGTGACGTTCCTGCGTTTGCCTTTTGCCATCTAGTTGTCACTGGTGTTAGTTGTTGTTGTCAATGCTGGACTCACCAGTGCAAGCTGCCCCTTCCCAGGTGGCCTCTGGTGCACAGCTTACCTCCTGCACTGCCTGGAGATGGAGCGCTGTGGCCCAGACTGTTCAGATCCTAAAGCAGGCGCCTGAAGGCTCCTGCTGGGGCCTGTTGGATTCACTGGAGCACACTGACTTCTCCCTGCTGGGCGCCTGGAAGCCCCACTTGCCTCTTTCAGGACCTGGAGATGTGGTGTTGCTGCTCAGGCTGATCTGGATCCGGAAGCAGAGAGGTCTGAGGGCTACTGCCAGAGGCCTCAGGACTAAAGCCTAAGCTCTGTGCCACAGGAATGAGCTGTGCTGTGAGCTCCCAGACTGCCTCTGGGTGCACACCAGGTCTCCCGCACTTCCTGGAGACCGAGTGCTGTAGCCCAGGCTGTTCAGATCCCAAAGCAGGTGCCTGAAGGCTCCTGCTGGGGCCTGCTGGATTCACAGGAGCACACAGACTTCTCCCCGCTGGCTGCCTGGAAGCCCCACTTGCCTCTTTCAGGACCTGGAGATGTGGTGTTGCTGCTCAGGCTGATCTGGATCCGGAAGGGGAGTGGTCTGACAGCTACTGCCAGAGGCCTCAGGACTCTCTACTTCTGTTTTTAGATCCTGAAAGTTTTTGCTCAGTTCCATCATTTCCTTATTTGTGTTTTCCTGTAATTCTTTAAGAGATTTTTGTGTTTCCTCTTTCATGACTTCTGCTTGTTGATCAATGTTCTCCTGTGTTTCTTTAAGTGATTTTTGCATTTCCTCCTTATTGTCTTTTGTATTCTCCTGAATTTCTTTCAATGATTTTTGTGTTTCCCTTGTAATGGCTTCTAATTTTTGATCCATTTTCTCGTGAATTTCTTAAGGAATGTCCTTCATGCGTTCCTATACCAGCATCATGACCAGTGATTTTAAATCCAAATCTTGTTTTTCTGGTGTATTGCGGTATCCAGGATTTGCTATTGTTGGAGAATTGAGTTCAGATGCTCCCATAATGCCTTGGTTTCTGTTAGTAACGTTCCTACGTTTGCCTTTAGCCATCTAGTTCTCCCAGGTGGTAGATGGTCTTATTGTCACTGGCTGGTGCTTCAACCTACTGTGGATCTTTAAGGTTATTTCTGCAACACTGGATGACTGGGTTTCCTCTGGCACAGATGGCTGATATGCTGCCTTCCTCTTTTGTGTCTTTAGAGCCCTGCTCAGTCTTGCCTCAAGTAATGTTATACTTAGGTTGTCAAGGTCAACCAGGTGTTCTCTGTCTGCTCTATTATGGAGTGAAGATGGTGTGGTGGGGGTCACTCCCTCTGTTGATTCTCACATAGGACACAGGTCCTGTGATGGACTGGCTTGCAGATGAACTGCCTATGTGCTCAATTCCTGAGTGCATGCAGACCCCTGGAGATTTGCACCCCCAGAGATCTAAAGCTCAGGGTGATTCAGTACCTAGTAAAGCTTTTCTGTCCCGGCAGGGAGCGAATATGGCCACAGGGAAACTCTTCCTCTGCTGCTCTCTGGTCAGGACACAGGTCCCAGGCCTGGCGGGCTGGTAGACAAACCTCCTATGTGCTCAGTTCCTTGGCGCAGGCAGACCCCTTGAGATTTGCACCACCAGAGATCTAGAGCTCAGGGTGATACAGTACCCAGTGACCCTTTTCTGTCCCAGCAGGCAGCGAATATTTTTTTTTTTTACTTTTGGTAAGTGAACTCCTACTTTCCCCCCAAACTTGTGTGCTAACATTTATTTCTGTATTTATTGTCCAGCAGAAAGCAGTTGGGAATCAGAGGCAAACTGATGTATTTTTGTCTTATCCCAGCCATCTGTTACTTCTCTTGTTTGATCTAAGCTTGTTAGCTCTTCCTTCCTTGTGCTTCATTAGCTTTTTCATACCTCTTTGTTTTGAACACATCTTGGTTTGTCCTCCTTGTGCCCTGAGCAAGTGGCAAATCTTACACCATTAACCAAAATGTAATTCTTTTTCAAATGAAGCTGATGTTTGTGTATAGAAAGAATCTATATCCTTAGAAATAGGAATAATCACAAAATGACAAATTTCAAACACAAATTCCAAATATATGCATATAAATATACTGTGCACATTCTTATTCAAACAATGGCTTGTGGAAGTGCATGGTATCTTCACATTTTAACAGAATTCCAAGCTCAATGTCATTTTCTTCAGGTCAGTATAGTTTTATCTTATATCGATACTTCTATGCAAACTGAACAAAGTAACCAAGAAATCTTGAAAACTAGGAATTCAAATCCAAGGATTTATACATTTTAAACATGTAATAATCATCATTTTAGTTCATGAATCAAAATTATTGATGACATCTCATCCATTAAAAATATGAATGAAAGAAAGCTTTTGGAATATGTATCAGAAGTTTCAGGATTAGAAATATGAGAAAATCATAAAAATGCAAATTTCCTATTACCTTGTCAACATAGTTTACCCGCATTGAGAAAATTAATCATGTCTGCCATTCTAGTTTCGCGCCCTGATATCCATGTGTCATTGACTGTGAAAAACATTCATTTAGAAAAGCTTATACATTGTATTACTACACAGTGCTGTGTCTTATAAGTTATCATATATTTGTCTGCATGCATACTGCTAAACTATTGGTCACTTCATTTGGAAATCATACACTATGACTCTTTAGGTATACATAAAAATCGCATAAATAATAATAGCTCATGTTAATATGTAACATTTCATTTAGAGTCATTTAATAAATATTTTCTCCTTTTCTACTAAACAATAAGATGGAAGAGGCAAGACAGACAGCACTTGGCAACGAGAATTTAAGAAATCATGCCTGAGGATGGGAATTACTTATTTTAAAAGGAAGGTTAAAGCCAATATTTTCTGACTGTATCCTAATAGTTATGTTTTTGGAGTTAGAATTATAAAGTGGAACACCAAGTGATTTCCTTAAGAAACATTATTTTATTATCTGAATCAGATAAGGAAACAAATGTGAGAAGTGTAACTAATTGGGAAACTTAGGAATTATGAACAAAGGACAAGTAGAGTTGATGACTGGAGGGTTCCAAGGTGTGGTTACCTGAATGAACAATGTTCTACCTGGTCCTCAGCTTTTGGCACTTTGTGGAACTTTTAGGACTTGGGGGTCAAGCTGAAGGAAATACAACACTGTAGTGGGATGTGAATGTGGATAGCTTCACACTACTTCATATTTAGTATGCTGCTCTCCTGTGTGCCAAACATGTAATCAACCTACGTTTTGCTCCAGCCTGTTGCCTTTCTTGCCATTATGGGCTCTTCTGGAATTATAAATCCAATGAAGCTCATGCTTCCTTTGCTTGCTTTTGGTGAAAATATTTTATCACGTTAGCCAAAAGTACCTAACACAACAGGGACAATGAGAAAAGTTAATGTTATTTTTATGCCATAAAATAAAATGCTATTTTAGCAGTATACCACTAAAAGAAGGTAATGAAAATGATTCTCCCTGTAATTGGTTTACTAGTTTTAATTAAAGGTAATTAAAGTTTGAGTCCAAAGAAGAATGAAGCTTGTTATCAAACCTAATGTAATCTAAAGCTTTAGCTGATAAAATTCAAAATCATTTGGTTATACTTCAAAAACAGTTTTCTACTCCATATAATTGAAAATCTAAAAGAACAGTTTTCTTTACAGATACCACTTACCAAAGTTAAAACAAGATCAGTTAATAGACCCATAAACCCTGTTGAACAAGCAGTCATTAAAAGTCTTTTTAAAAAACCAACAACAAAAAACAGACAAAACCAGCTTTGATTCAACAAAATCAAAAACCAGCAATCAAAACTGTGCAAATTATTCCTCAGGATAGAAGTAGAAGGAACATTGCCAAATACATTTTATGAGACCACAGTCATCCTGGAATCCAAAGAAGGAAATGGCCACCCAGTAACTGGCCCAACTTGAGACCCATCCCATAGGTACCACCAGTCCCTAACACTATTAATGATACTTTGTTATGACTGCAGACATGAGCCTAGCATAACTGCTCTCTGAGAGGTTTCACACAGCAGCTGACTCAGATAGATGCAAAGACCAACAGCCAAATAGTGGACTGAGTTCAGGGAGTCTTATGAAAGATCTGGGGGAAGGATGGGGGCTGCAGAGGGAATTACAAAGGGAGCCGAACAGAGTCAACTCTCTTGAGCCCTTGAGAGATCTCATAGACTGAACCACCAACCACAGAGCATACATGGACTGGAACCGCGGTTCCTTGCTCATATGTAGCAGTTTTGCAGCTTAGTCCTCAGTTGGGCCCCTCAACAGCTGTCCTTAAAGCTGTTGCCTGTCCCCCACCCAATTGGGCTGCCTTGTCTGGCCTCAGTGGGAGAGCATGTGCCTTGCCTTACACAGACTTGATGTGCCAGGATTGGGGGTTACACAGATTGGGCTCCACCCTCTCAGATGAGAAAGAGAAGTTGGGGGCAGTACTGTGTGTGTGTAAGACTGGGAGGAGGGGTGTGTAGTGATTAGGATATAAAACAAATAAATTAAAAAAATGGAAAAAAGAAAAGAAAGAGAATTACAGAACAATTTACCTTATGAACATAGATGGAAAACTAGTCAATAAAATTCTTGCAAACCAAATCCAAGAATATATTGAAAACATCCTCCACCATGATCAAGTAGGCTTCATCCCACAGATGCAGATTTGATTTAACATATAAAAATCTGTCAATATAATTGATCATATAAACATACTTAAAGAAAATAAAAATATGATCATCCCATTACATACTGAAAATCTCTTTGACAAAATATAACACCCGGGCTGGAAGGATGGCTCAGTGGTTAAGAGCACTGACAGCTCTTCTAAAGGTCCTGAGTTCAATTCCCAGCAACCACATGGTGGCTCACAACCATCTATAATAGTATCTGATGCCCTCTTCTGGTGTGTCTGAAGACATCTATAATGTACTCATATAAATAAACCAAATAAATCTTTAAAAAATATATATAACACCCATTCATGAAGAAAAGTATTTGAATGATCAGGGATACAAGGTGAATACCTAAACACAATAAAGGCAACTTACACCAAACCTATAGCCAACGTTACGTTAAAAGAAGAGAAAATCAAAACTTTTCCACTAAAATCAGTGAAAAAAAAGAAAGACATGTGTCTTAGTCAGCGTTTCTATTCCTACACAAACATCATGACCAAGAAGCAAGTTGGGGAGGAAAGGGTTTATTCAGCTTACACTTCTGCGTTGCTGTTCATCACAAAAGGAAGTCAGGACTGGAACTCAAGCAGGTTAGGAAGCAGGAGCTGATGCAGAGGCCATGGAGAGATGTTCCTTACTGGTTTGCTTCCCCTGGCTTGCTCAGCCTGCTCTTTTATAGAACCAAAGAATACCAGCCCAGAGATGGCACCACCCACAAGGGGCCCTCCCCCCTTGATCACTAATTGAGAAAATGCCCCACAGCTGGATCTCATGGAGGCACTTCCCCAACTGAAGCTCCTTTATTTGTGATAACTCCAGCCTGTGTCAAGTTGACCTACAAAACCAACCAGTACAACATGATTGTCCATTCTTTCCATATCTCTTTGATACAGTAATTAAAATTCTAGCCAAAACAATAAGACAACTAATGGAGATCAAGGGGATACAAATTAGAAAGGAAGAAGTCAAATTATCCCTATATGCAGATGATTTTAGAGTATGCATAAGTGACACTAAAAATGTTACTGGGGGAACTTTGAAAGCTGATAAACAGCTTCATTTAAGAGGCTGTATTGAATACTAACTAATAAAAAATTCATTAGCCCTTCTATAAACAAATAAACAGTCTGAGAAAGGAATCAGGGAAAACAGCACAATAATATAACAAGAAATAATATAAAATGTCTTGGTGTAACTCTACTAAAGCAAATGAAAGACCTCCATGACACGAACTTCAGGTCTTTGAAGAGAGAAATTAAAGAAAGTTATCAGAAGATGGAAAGATCTATGCTCAGGTATTGGTAGGATTAACATAGCAAAACTGGCCATCCTACCAAAAGAAATCTACAAATTCAATGCAGTCACCACGACACTTCCAATACAATTCTATGCAGACTTTGAATAATATATCATTGTTTGGTTGGCTCTTTTGTCTCATTAAAGGTTGCCTTTAGTTACAAAAGCTTTTCAGTTTCATGTGGTCCCAATTATTAATTGTATATCTTAGTGCCTGTGATGTTGATGTTCTCTTCAAGAAGGTATCTCCTGTATTAATGAGTTCAAGGCTATTTCCCACTTTCTCTCCTACTAGGTTCAGTGTTTCTGTTTTTATGTTGAAGCCTTTGATTGACTTTGACTTGATCAACATGATAGATATGAGGCCATTTGCATTCTTCTACATGCAGACATCGAGTTAGACTAGCACTATTTATTAAAGATAGTTTACCTGTTTACAACATATATTTCTGACCTCTTTATCAAAAGTCAGATGTCTGTAGGTGTATACATTTACATCCAAGTCTTCAATTTAATTTCATTGATCAATCCTTTTATTTTTAATGCCAATACCATGGATTTTTTTTACTATTGCTCTACAGTAGAGATTGATATCAGAGGTCATAAGACCTCTGAAAGTTCATTTATTATACAAGATTGTTTTCATTATCCTGAGCACCTCACTTCTGGGAGATCCTACTATACCACTCCTGGGCATATACCCAGAGGATTCCCCAGCAGGTAATAAGGATGCATGTTCCACTATGTTCATAGCAGCCCTATTTATAATAGCCAGAAGCCAGAAGCCAGAAGCCAGAAGCTGGAAAGAACCCAGGTATCCCTCAACAGAAGAATGGGTGCAAAATGTGGTATATATACACAATGGAGTACTATTCAGCCATTAGAAACAATGATACTCACATTGGGGTTATTTCAGGAGTGAGGTAGAAACCTGATACAATGGAAACTCCAGTAACCTACAAGGGTGACTGTAGGGAAGACACCTAGGAATGGGAGATATGGCACTTTAACCCGACAAGTTCTGTAAACGCCAGGCAAGGCTACCAAAGTAGGGATTGGAACACCAACTGAGACACAAAAACTTCAACTTACTATTTGTCCTGCCTGAAATGTTTGCTTGGGTAAAAGTGGTACAGAATTCACAGGAGTAGCCGAGCAATGACTGATCCAAATTAATATCCATGCCATGAGAGGAAGCCCACAGCTGATACTGCCTAGAGGGCCAGGAACCAGAGGATGGATAACTCAGAGACCTAGGATAGATCCAAATATGACTGCCCCCCAAAGTCAATGAAATTATGCCTAATGATATTCTACTATACTCATAGATTGATGCCTAGCCTAATTGTCAACAGAGAGGCTTCACCTGGCAACTGGTGGAAACAGATGAAGAGAACTAGAGTTTGGGGAATCCTACGAAGAGGTGGTAGAAGGACTGGAGTACTTGGAGTTGTCAAGGACACTACCAGACAAAAGCCCACAGAATCCATCCCAGGCTCATAGGGGTTCACAGAGGCTAAACTGTAAATCAGGAAGCCTACATGGGACTGACCTAGGTCCTCTGCATATGTGTTATGGACATGTAGCTTGGTGTTTCTGTGGCATTCCTATCATTGGGAGTAGGGGCTGCCCCTTACCCTTTTGCTTGCTTTTGGGACTTTTTCCTCCTGCTGGCTTGCCTAGTCCAACCTTTATATGAGGCAATGTTTCAGGTCATATTGAGATTTGATATGTCACGTTTGGTTGATATCCCTAAAAGCTTTCCCTTTTCTGAAGGGAAAAGGAGGAAGAGAGTATCTGGAGGAGAAGGAAGGTAGAGGGGCACTGGGAGGATGGGAGGAGGGGAGGAGAGAATAGCTGTGGTAGGGATGTAATATATGAGAGAAATATCAAAAAAATTGAGGAAATAACTCTGTTTTAATATTAAAAATTTTAGTGAAACTGATATTATAAAACTACTATATAGCATTACAAGTATTTTAAAATGTATTTCATTGTGTTAATTTAGCTACTTATACTAGATATGAATCAAGATTAATGAATTCTCTACAAATTACTTGATGATCAAATATAATGTAAAGATTAGTAATAATGATCTCTTCTTATATTTCACTTAAGTACATTCAGAGAATGTTCTCATGAAAGAGAGTCAACTCAGAGCCTTTATATTTTAGACCAAGAAAGGGTAGCCCGATTTTATTTGTTCTATGGTATGTTTAATTTTATATTGAACTAAATATATAATATAATATTTTATTTATATGAGTACACTGTAGCTGTTTTCAGATACATCAGAAGAGGTCATCAGATCCCTTTACAGATGGTTGTAAGTCACATTGTGTTTGCTGGGAATTGAACTCAGGACCTATGGAAGTGCAATCAGTGCTCTTAACCCCTGAGCCATCTCTTCAGTCCCATAATTTAATATTTTAAAGGAGGGAATTTAAGCTTTAAAATTATTTCAACGTTTTTTCACTGGCATCCATATTCATTTATTTTAAGTATTTATTTATATACTGTGCTACAAAAGATTTCTGAGAGCCAATAAAGACTGGTGTCAGTTTTTGTGCATAAAGAAATTGTCTAGTAAAAATGATTTCAAATCTAGTACAGTATATTTTTGGCCTAGGAATTGAAGCCAGAATATTGCACATACTATCTAAATACTATGATCAATTGAATTCAATGCTGATATCCATATTTTGCATTTATTAGAAGTCTCTAGAGCAGAGGATCTTAATCCATGAGGTCCACCCTTCTTGCTGTGGTCACATATCAACTATCCTGCATATCAGATATCTTGCATATCATATATTTACATTCCAATTCATAAAAGTAGGAAAATCACAGCTATGAATTACATCACAAGCAATTAAATAATTTTATGGTTGGTGGTTACCACAAAATAAAGAATTGTATTACAAGGTTGCAGATAAGGAAGACTTAATAGAAGAGAATGGACAGGATGAAAACACATGTATCAGTTTGTTAGATCAGCTTATAAGTTCAAAATAGTAACAATTGCTTTTTGTAATTTACATGAGACTGAGTACCAAGTAGTTTTTGTGTCCTTGGGGCTGAATGTCTCTGTAGTTCTAGTCTGAAAGTTAAATTCTGCAGACTTCCTGCAGAATCACTGGTTCTTAGTTTTCAACAGAAGACTGGAAACAGTGATTCTAATATCAGCAAAAGAATCATCATCAGCAGCAATGGGGGAAAATAACTCAGCTGCAAAATATAAGTCAGAAAGCAGTAGATGAGATAAATAGCTGTCTAGAACTGACAGGCCCGATAGCCTAGCTAAATCAATGAATTCTAGGATCAATGAGAGACTCTGTGGAGATTAACAGAGGAAGACATGCCACATAGATTCCATTCTTCCATATGCATAAATACACTCATGCACACACCCATGAACACATAAGTACACATACACCATCCCCTAAATACACACACACATTCGTATGTGGTAAAGTGGCATTGAAATGTAAATAGGATATTGAATGGACTAATTTTCAGAGGATAAAAATTTGAAATAACTTTTCATGATTAGTTTAATGTCATGATATGCATGTTAAGTTATACCCAGGGTCATTTCTTTCTCTATTGCAAAAAACAGTAATATAGTGATAAGAGATTTTCATAGCTGAATAACCCATTCCTTTTAGAGTATCTAAATTCCAATGTGAGAAAATGTAAACATTTGGTTTTATCTGCTATTTTCCTTTTTTAATTAAAATATAATTATATCACTTCCCAGGCCTTCCTCTTCCTCAGTGAAAGCCCCTGCATGCCCTTCTTCACCTCTCACCCATTGATAGACTTTTATCTTCTTTATTTCTGAAATTTTTAGGCAAATGGTTGGAATTGGAAACTATCATCCTAAGTGAGGTAACCCAATCACAAAAGAATACACATGGAATGCAATTTCTGTTAAGTGGATATTAATTAGCCCAGAAGCTCTGAATACCCAAGGCACAATTAGCATAACAAATGACTCCCATGAAGAAGTAAGGAGAGGGCCTTGATCCTGGAAAGGCTTGATCTAGCATTGTAGGGGAGTACCAGGACAGAGAAAAAGAAGAGAGGTGATTAGAAAATGGGTGGAGAGAAGAAGTTTATGGGACATATAGGGAGGGGGGAACTGGGAAAGGGGAAATCATTTGGAATGTAAACAAAGATTATAGAAAAGAAAAAAGAAAAAAAAATCCCAACACAATTCTTCAAAGACATGGAAAGAGCAATTTTCAAATTCATCTGGAAAGGCAAAAAACCCAGAATAGTGAAAAAATTCTTAACAATAAAAGAACTGCTGGGAAAATCACCATCCCTGACCTCAAGCTTTACTACAGAGCAATAGTGATGGAAACTGCATGGGATTGATACATAGAAAGACACGTTGATCAATGGAATAGAATTGAAGAGCCAGAAATAAAACAACATTTATAGACACTTGATCTTTGACAAAGAAGCCAAAAATATACAATGTAAAAAAGAAAGCATCTTCAATAAATGGTGCTGGCATAACTGACTGTCTGTGTGTAGAAAAATGAAAATAGACCCATATTTGTTACTTTTCACAAACAGAACGCTAATGACTCATACCCCATGATCAAACATTGATAAATGGGACCTCATGAAACTGGAATGATTCTGTAAGACAAAGAACATCGTCAATAAGACAAATCAGCAACCTACATATTGGGGAAAATCTTCACGAACCCCACAAACCACCAAAAAGCCAAACAGCACAATTAAAAAATGGAGTATAGAACTAAGCTGAGATTTCACAACTGAGGAATCTAGAATGGCTGAGAAGCATCTTAGAAATGTTCAAAGTCCTTAGTCATCAGAGAAATGCAAATGAAAATGACCCTGAGACTCTAATCAGAATGGCTAAAATAAAAAACACAGGTGATAATTCATGTTGGAGAGGATGTGGAGGAAGAAACACACTCCTCCTTAGCTGGTGAGATTGCAAACTGGTACAACCACTCTGGAAATCGATCTGGAGGTTCCTCTGAAAATTGGAAATACATCTACCTGAAGACCCAGCTATACCACTCTTGGGAATATACCCAAAAGATTCCCTACCATGCCACATGGATATGTGTTCCACTAGGTTCATAGTGGCCTTACTTGTGATAGACCCATATGTTCCTCAACAGAATACCCAAAACATAATCCACACATCAAATGAGGTACAAGAAGAAAGGAGGAGTGGCCCCTGGTTCTGGAAAGACTCAGTGAAACAGTATTCAGCAAAACCAGAACGGGGAAGGGGGAAGGGGTGGATGGGAGGACAGGGGAAAAGAAGGGGGCTTACGGGACTTTCGGGGAGTGGGGGGGCTAGAAAAGGGGAAATCATTTGAAATGTAAATAAATTATATCAAATAAAAAAAAAGAAAAAAAAAAGAAAATGTGGTTCATTTACACAATGGATTATTACTCAGCTATTAAGAAGAGGACATCCTGAGATTTGCAAACAAATGGTTGGAACTAGAAAATATCCTGGGTGAGACAACTCAGACCCAAAAGGACAAGCATGGCACTAATATGTGGATGTTAAAAAGTATAGAGTACCCAAGATACAGTCCACAGATCTCAAATAGGTCAATAAGCTGAAGTTCCCAAGTGAGGAAGCCTCAGTCCCACTTGGGAGGGAGAAAAAAAAAAAACAATCCCAACTGGGGAGGGAGGGAAGGACCTGGGAGGGAAAGTGGATGGGGAAGAGGGAGTTGTGGAGGAGGGGGCCATGATTTGGTGTTGGTTGGGGGTAAAGAATTGAAGCCCTGAGGGTCAGCAGAAAGAATGGAAACAGGCAACCTCAGGAGAAAAGAGGTTGGGGGACCCTCAAGAATGTCCCAGAGACCTGGGAGGTGAGATACTCTTAGTAATCAAGGGGAGGGACTTTAGATGAGATTCCCTACAGTGGAGAGAGGGAACTTGTAAAGCCCACCTCCAGCAGGGCATCAACTGAGGGAGGGGGGGGCATCTCACAGTCACAACTATGACCTGTAATTGTTCCTTTCTGAAAGAATTACAGGTATGGAAATGGAGAAGATCCTGAGGAAAAGAAGGTCCAGCAACAGGCCCAAAGTGGGATCCTGCTCAAGGGGAGGTCCCAAGGCCTGTTACTATTACTGAGGCTGTGGAGCACTCACAGAAAGGGACTGAGCATGACAGCACTCAGGAAGATCCAACAAGCAGCAGAAAGAGTCAGATGTAGATATTTTCACCCAACCAATGGACAGAAGCAGCTGACCTCTGTTGTTGAATTAGGAAAGGCTGAAAGAAGCTGAGGAGAAGGGCAACCCTGTAGGAGGACCAGCAGTCTCAATCAATCTGGACACCCGAGATCTCTCAAACATTGAACCACCAACCAGACAGCATACACCAGCTGCTATAAGGGCCCCAACACATACAGTAGAGGACTGCTAGGTCTGTGTTCATTCAGAAATGATGCACCTAACCCTCAAGAGACTGGATTCCCCATGGAGTTTAGTGGCCAGGAGGGGTAGGGGTTGGGGACATCCAAGCGGAGACAGGGGCATGGAGAGGAGGTATGGGATGTGGAGAAGTCAGAGGGTAGACAGGGGTGGGGGGAATGAAATATGGAGTGAAATAAATAAATATATATGTATATATATATACATATATATACATACACATACACACACATATATTATATAAATAAGAAAAAAAAAAGAATGGTACTCTGACCTCTCCAGTTTACCTTTGGACTTATATTTACATGTATTCATGCACAAAAGCAACATGTGCAAACACACTAGTAAAAATGATTATTAAAATAGTAATTAATGTCTCATTAATCATTGAACAGTGAAATAAAAAAATGTATGATGAAATATTTAAGATAATTTTAAAATAGTCTGGATTATGTTAAATGTTTATGTAATTAGATATTTTAATGTTTCCAAATTATTTTTAGACATTGTTAACTAACTAAAATTTAGACTAAAACAAATAAGATTTTACAGTTAAGTCTTCCGAGCTCTATTATCTGGTACATGACTTTGCCTTCCTTCCCAAGGAGGCCTGTAGGATCCCAGGAACATTCAAGTCCACTAGAGGCACATCCTGTAGAGGTGAGTCCCCAGAGCTTCACTGACAACATAAAAGCTCTGCTTACTTCCCTGGGGAGTTCTACTGGTATCAGAAATATCCAGCCAAGACCAGGGAGAAACAGGTGGCTAAAGAAGTAGGCTATTGTCAGGATGTAAAGCGATTAGATAGATAGATAGATAGATAGATAGATAGATAGATAGATAGATAGATAGATAGAATGATTAATGCGTACAAGAATTTGCAATGCTAGAAATACAATCAGGAAACAAAATCAGTCAAGTGGCTTTAAAAATCAAATCAATATGAGTAAGTTTTTTCCTTACAAACGAGTATCCAAAATTACAGCAGAATATCTGAGCACACATAGGTGTGCTGCATTTCATAAGGTCGCTGTGCTGTCAGTTCCACTAGCTTGGTTCAATTACCAATAACAAGTTCCCAGAAGACAAGTAGCAGCGCTAACATTTTCACACATGAAAAATTTAGGCAATGACAACAATGCAGATGATATTTCTTAGTGATTAAAATAATGTTATAGAATTATTTTCTCTAACTGTACATGAGATACCTTACTGATTTCTTCTATCATATCATGAATCAGAAATTCACACTACTTCCTGAACATTTTCCAATGAGTTTCTGTGTGGGGTGTCTTGGAGTGGCAAAACCAAATGAAGTCAATCTTGGGTCCAAGGTGGTGGCCTATGTTCTGCTGATATGGCTTTCTGGACTGCTCTCTCTCTCTCTCTCTCTCTCTCTCTCTCTCCTCATTAAATAACAAAGTTTCTGTAAAGCAAAGGACACTGTCAATAAGTCAAAACGGCAACCAACAAATTGGGAAAACATCTTTACATGCAACAGAGGGCTAATATCCAAGATATACAAAGAACTCGAGAAGTTAGACTCCGGAGAACCAAATAACCCTATTAAAAATGGGGTACAGAACTAAACAAATAATTTTTTTCTTGTTTTTTTTAAAATTTTATTCGATATATTTTTTATTTACATTTCAAATGATTTCCCCTTTTCTGGTTTCCCACTCCTCGAAAGTCACATAGGCCCCCTTCCCTCCCTCTGTTCTCCCACCCATCCCTTCCCACTTCCCTGTTCTGGTTTTGTCTTATACTGCTACACTGGGTCTTTCCAGAACTAGGGGCCACTCCTCCGTTCTTCTTGTACCTCATTTGAAGTGTGGATTATGTTTTGCATAAAGATCAATCATGGTATGCACTCACTAAACAAATAATTTTAACCTGAGGAATATCGAATGGCTGAGAAGCACCTTAAGAAATGCTCAACATCATTAGTCACTAGGGAAATGCAAATCAAAACAACCCTGAGATTTCACTTCACCTCACACCAGTCAGAATGGCTAACTAGCATCAAAAACTCAGGAGACAGCTGGTGCTAGTGAGGGTGTGGAGAAAGAGTAACACTCCTCCACTGCTGGTGGGATTGCAAGCTGGTACAACCACTCTGGAAATCAGTCTGGCGGTTCCTCAGAAAACTGGGCATAATACTACTGGAGGAACCCATTGCATGTAATAAGAACACATGTTACACTCTTTTCATAGTAGCCTTATTTATAATAGCCAGAAGCTGGAAAGAACCCAGATATCCCTCAATGGAAGAAGGGATACAGAAAATGTGCTATATATACACAATGGAGTACTATTCAGCCATTAAAAACAATGAATTCATGAAATTCCTATACAAATGGATGGAACTGGAAAATCTCTCTCTCTCTCTCTCTCTCTCTCTCTGTCTGTGTGTGTGTGTGCGTGTGCGTGTGCGTGTGCGTGTGTGTGTGTGTGTGTGTGTGTGTGTGTGTTCTGCTATAGTCCACTTTTTTATGGCTATTTAAAGAACAGTCTGGTTGAGGCAGCTGGCTTTTTACTTGACACAGCTCTCTATGCTAGTAATAATTCTATAAGCTCTCTGGATAGCTCAAGGGTTTTCTGACCTAAGTCAGAAATGCTGCTAGAAAAAAATTCTTGGATATTCTGACCAAGTCAGAAATCCTGTTAGAAAAATCCTAAATGTAAATTTTTGATTTTCTGATCAAAATAAGAAAGCTAGAAAAAAATCTAAAAGAGCTGTGTCAGCTCTCTTAAGTAATTCTTGGGATTTTTTAGAAATCCTATTAGAAAAGATCCTAAAAGAACTATGAAAAATTCTAAAGGACTTGTGTTCATTCTCCATGTATTTTTCAACTAAAATCTGAAATCCTGTTAAACAATTATTGAAATGCTGTGTTCACTCTCCAGAGATCTTCAGATAGTTCATCTCAGAGAAAAATTCTGAACTACAACTGCTTCTGTTTTTCTATTTTTCATCTCATGCAGACCAAAACTCCTGTTTTTATTTACATATCAATTTAGCTATTTATTCCAGGTTTCCTTTTCATTATCCTGTGAATCAGCTTCCTTTGACCCCTGTCCCTTGATTCTTAGCAGACTACAAGTACATTATTTTTTAACATTGCAAAATACATTCAGAGGTCTGCCTGCCTCTCTTATGCTCAAACTATCTGGGTAGGACCCATGCTCTGAAATTACCAATTCGAAAACAGTAGGACCTAAAGTCACCCTTTCCCAGGCTGTCTTTGAATTCAGGAATCTTCCTGTGTTTGTGTCTGCTTGTCTTTGTATCTTTCTGGTAAGCTAACTTAAAGTGTTGCTGCCTCCGTTATTTTATTTCTGTGAAGCTCCTTATACAATTCATACTACATCATTATATTATTACATACTTAAAAATTATAAATTATATATTTTCAAACTCTTGTTTTTAGAGTTCTAACACTAAGGGCTATCCTGAAGGTTCCAGTGTTTACCATTTTGCTGAGACATTAGCCAAACCTTGCCTCCTATATTTATGCTGTCTCTGATTACTTTGGTTATCACGAAATCATTAATGTTAACAGGGATGATACTCCTTGGAGGAATATAAAAATATGTACACTATTACACAAAGAAGCATCACAACAGACATTAACACTTGTGGAGGTCCATGCCTGCTCAACCTGTCCCAGAGGCAGAAACCATGTCACTCTGTCTCCACAGAATGTGCATATAAAGTAAAAAAATAAGGAATTCAGACATCATCAAGAGTCAGGCTTAGAAAAATAGTATCTGTGTCTAGACTTGTGTTCACTGATGGATTATGAGTTTATACTAGTCTAAGAGTGTTTCTTTACACAGTGGCCTGGTTTCTGTAGAAGCCATATTTCTGTGAAGCTTTAATAAGTAAGATGTCAGAATATATCCAAAAATATTTTCTTTGAATCCCAAACTAGTTTGAATCCCAAACAATTTTCCATCTTTCTCTAATGTGTTAAAAAAACCTATGATATACAGATTTGTACATATTTAATAATTTTTACTTTTTAAATTATTAACTTTTACTTTGTATCCTTTTAAAATTTGAAACCATAATTACAACATTTCTTCCTCACTTTCTTATCTCCATACCTTCCAATACATCTTTTCTTGATATCTTTCAAATTCGTAGGCTCTTTTTGAATTGTTATTGCATGTGCATGTGTGGGTGGCACGCACACACACACACACACAGACATACACAGACACAAACATAAACTTCTTCTCGGTCCATATAATATTCCTTACATGAATGTTGTCAGGACTGATCATTTGGTATTGGATCACCAATTATACTTTGCCTTGGGAAAGACTATTTTTCCTACTCTTAGTATTTCTCAGGTGACTTTAGTTTTTTTGTGTAGGGTTCAGACCCAATGGGCTTTTCCTCATCCACTTTTGATTGTCTATTGACATAGAATTTTCAAATACAATTAAACTTAAGTTGCTTTCAATTTAAAATATATTTAGATAAGCACATTATATATAAACTACATGGTTAACACATTGATAATATTTGTAAAATATACACAAAAATAAATAAAAATATTACATCATAAAGTCAACTGAGTTAAAAACAAATGATTAAGTAAAGAAATGGAAGGTACAAAAGATATAAGACATTTGGAAAACTAATAATAATATAAAAAAGTAATTGCTAATCAGTAATTATTTTGAAAATAAATGGTATATAAATTCAACTAAAAGCTATCAATCAAGAGAATAAATAAAAACACAAAGTCCAATTTGAAGTGCTGGGTTTCGTTTGTGGATTATGTAATTGTATTTTATTTTGCTGTGTTTTATTGTTGTCACTGAGAAGCCTGTTTTATTCTAATGAGAGACAGATAATGAGTGAATCTGGATCAGAAGGTAAGTGGCAACAAACTGGAAGAGTAGTGGGAGAGGAAACTGTAATCAGGATATCAAGTAGGTTTGTTAAAATCTACTTAGGCCTTGACTTAGGAAAGGACTTCTCAAAATGGCTTCCTGCCACACTGCTCCATTTGAATGCTTGCATGAGAAAGAACTTTCTGTGCACCTATATGGTATATGGATCCCCAAATTCCAAGGCCTCCTTCTTCCCTCATGAAACCTTCATTTCTCCCACAATTCCCTCTAAAATTTATGACCTTTTCTTTAATTATTATTACAAACAGACACACACAACACACACACAACTGATAACACACATACACACACAAAGATACTCACACATGCAAAACTTACTGAGTCCATTTATTGTTCTTAATATTTTCAGGAGTAGCCACTTGGATTTGAATAACCCACTTGGGTCCTGTTTCTGCGGAAGACTGATTTTTTTTCCTCTTGATAGCCATGGATTCTTTATATCTCTTCATCAAGGGATTGGGTCTTGTTTGATTTAGCCCATGTACATTGCTAGCATGCCAGCTGATGTGTTCTTTGTTCAGGTTTTGTTTAGGCAACTACACAGTTGAGATTTGTGAGCACTGCATTCCTGTCATATATACTGTCTCATAGCAGAATCTTGGTTCTCTGGCAATTACAATCTTTCTGCTCTCTCTTCCATAGCATTCCCTGAACTTTATATATAGAGTTTGTTGCAGCTAAATCCAGGAACCCCACTGTTGCCTATTCTCTACATGTTAACCTTTTCCATCGTTCTGTAATGGTCTTAATTTTCTGTTTAAAGAAGCTTCTCTGATGAGGGGTGAGAGCTACATGTATCAGTGGGCATAATGACAAATGTTTAGAGTGCACTTAGAGATTATACTGCTTAAAGAAAGTAGCAGTAATATGTTTTCCTCTAGTGACCATGACTTCCCCATATATAGGTAATTTGTCAAATTTGCAGTATTAGCCATGAATTCTTTATTTATTGGGCCTGTAGTTCAATTAGACAACTACTTCTTACCCCAAGGTATAAGTACATCTTTGGGACTATCTTGACATACTGGCTATTGTTATTGTTCATAGGTTACACATGAGCAAGAATATTAACTGCTTTTCTCCATTAACAGTCTGAATAGCATCTTCAGATTCTATGGGAAGAAGGCATTCATGTCAATAAATGGGAGTTCTAATCAGGAGAATATGAGTTTATGTAAGGCATCTAGAAAGTAAAAATCCTCATCATGATTTTAAGAATGGAAAAACTGGACAACAAAACAATGAATAATTCTTGGATAACTGAATCTGAAGAGGAGAGGTAAATGAAGTCATGATTATAAATATTTCATGGTGCTGTGGCTAATGAAAAAGTCACAAACAATATATAGTTTTAAGGAACAGAGAGAAGAATGGTCATACTATTTGCAAAAGAAAATTGTCTGTGCTTAGGGAAGAATTAGATTGATGGCAGTTATAGAAGCTTAAGTCCAAAAGAGTAGCAGTGCTAAAGTTGAGTGAACCACCTTTGGTGACTAATAGAATAAGCAGAGAGCATGACCAGAGTGTTATAGCAAATGATTAGGATGCTCATGCTTCAAATGCAAGGAACTGGGAAGGAAGCATTGAACAAATGAGTTTATCCTTTGTCCTTCTGAGAAGGATAAAATAGTAGACAGAGTATCAACCCAACCCTTAGATCACAGTCTAAATTTTATGCCACATAAAACACAAGAACCAAGTAGAAGAGGTTTATATATGGGTATTTTGTTTAGAACATTACATTGCAATAATTTTCTCTTCAGTCTGCTTTAGAGGTATAAATTTGAGTCACATTAACTCATGTTTATTCCTCACATAACATATTTTAAATAGAAAACAAGGCAGCAACTCAGTCTTAATCATTGCTAATGTGGTTAAGTCTCCTAATTAAATGATAGCAAAATATTTGAAAATGAAAAATTATCTCCTAAGGAAAACCTTTGATTATTTTTTTTTCTTTCTTGAGAAAAGTTCACAGCGTACAGTATTACACAAATACATCTTGATAAATCATATTTATTTTAGAACAACATAACAAGCCTGGAAATGTATTTGCATTCATATAATTAAAAATGCCCCACTCTTACTGTGTGCTGGAAGTGTTCTGAAAATGGAATAGTTTGGATCTGCATTACTCAGTAAAGAAGCAGGACTGCATAGTGCTGCTTGGCATCTTTGTGCACTCACCAGTCCAGGCTATAACATTACCTAGAACAAAGATGGGGGACATGTTGTGCAAAGAGAGAGTAGACTATATATTCAAGTCAGAGTAGTTATACTTGTCATACATGCAGTATTTTTCTGCCAAATGAAGTGAAGGCAGGATATTAAAATTTACAAAGTACCTAGCTAGAGCAAACAACTCTGACAGAGGAGAATTTATTATAAACACCAAAGGGAACTGAGCAACCTAATTGGGAGGTGATTGTAATTTAGCAGTGGAAAAAATTAGTGGCTATAAGTATTATTTTAGTGTGCAGTAGTCTTTTCAGATAAAATCAGACGCAAGTTGAGTGTCTATTCTATCATGTCTATGTTATTGTCTAAACAGCATTCAGAAAATTTTGGGAAAATTGTATAAAATAGCGTGTATACATAGTAAACACTAAAGAAACCCATATAGCACATTATCAGGAATATAGAATCCATTCAAATCATAACTTCACAATCCCACTCAAACCTCCTGATTTCTAATAATATTAATGGAGTTATATGTATAAATGCACATAATAAATTGTTTTCACTTATAACTCATTGCAATTAATGGATATTGAGATTTATTAGTTTAGGGTTGGTATGGGTAAACTTACTATGTTCATTTTAGTATATGTATTTTACTGTATGTACTTTATTCTGTTGAATATAACCTAACACAAGTTTTCTGGGTCTTAATAAGCCTTACGTTTTACTGACAAGGAGTTTACAAAGCTGTTTGTATAGGATTTATTCATTCAAGTAACATGATAAATTTGAACCTCACATCCTAATATTATTCTTTGTCATTTATGACTAGGGTGTTTAGCTTCTGGTATTGCACTGACTATTGTGTCACTTCTTCATAAATGTTTATGTCACTTATATGTCTTTCTATTATGTGCCTATTCTACCACATATCTTTTGGTTGGCTTATATTTTTTTTTGGGGGGGGGGTTCAAGACAGGGTTTCTCTGTATAGCCCTGGCTGTCCTGGAACTCACTCTGTAGACCAGGCTAGCCTCGAACTCAGAAATCTGCCTGCCTCTGCCTCCCAAGTGCTGGGATTAAAGGCATGCACCATCACCGCCTGGCAGCTAGCTTATATTTTATGTTATAGTTATTCAATAAAGAATATTTGTATTTGACAAAACCACTGTGGAACTTTTTCTCATCCTGTGTTCTTTTTAATTCTTTGTTCAACAAGATTAGAGAAATACAAGTTCACAAATCTGAATTTGCTTGTATTTGAGGTACCATATATTTGGAATTGATTTTACTTGTATTTCAGGTACAATATATTTAGAACTAATTTTGTTTTCAGTATGAGGTTCAGGCTAAAATTTGGCTATGGACTTGTTTCAAGACTGATCACTGAATAGTGTCAATTAAAATGAATCAGTTAATAATGAATGCATGATGAGGACTATTTTTAGACTGTTACTTTGTTCACTGTTTGCTATGGAGTTTGCTAAGTTGTTTATTACAGCTTTATAATAAAACATAATATCTGAAAATAATGGCCAGACAGTGGTGGTGCATGTTTTAATCCCAACACTTGGGAGGCAGAGGCAGGCAGATTTCTGAGTTTGAGGCCAGTCTGGTCTACAGAGTGAGTTCCAGGACAGCCAGGGCTACACAGAGAAACCCTGTCTCAAAAAAAAAAAGTGAAAATAAATCGTTCTATACCTTTGTTCTATTTTATTTTATTTTGTTTATAACAATCAACAGATAATATAGGTATTAACTTTGTTAGATTCATTATAGAATTAGATTCATTCTAGAATGAAGATATAATAGGCATTTGCATATTTATGTAAAAGCAGCACAAATTTCTACATTAAACTATCAACTTACAATAGAACTTTTTCTCTTCTTGTTGCATATCTAATTGATCAGAATTACTATTGGAAAAAATAGATAACATAAAGTTGAATTCTGTCTCCTCTAAGTAATAGTGGGGTTAAGATTCTAAAAATGTAATTGATTTAGAAGCCCTATTGCCTTTTTCATTTGTTTAGTAAATACATGTTTTCTGGAAATGTTTTAAAGCCTGGCTGAAAAAAACAATTGCATCAGAATTGCATACTGAATTAGAAATGCTCATTACAGGAACTGAAATTATGTGCTGCTATTCACTAGCTATAATTTATTGAATAGCCTCTTGCCACAATAAATTATTCCTTGTCCAGAGATGACAAATCAGCTGAATATACCTTTTTAGTAACCAGCAAGGGAATTTACATTGGAAAGAATAAGTACACACAATAGCTTTTGCCAGTACTGCTCCTGATCAGCCTTTAATCAGTGATATTATTATTATTATCATTATCATTATTATTTAATGCACTACGTCCTAACTGCAGTTTTCCCTACTCCACTGCTCTAAGTACACACCTTACCTTCTCTCTTCCTCAGATTGACTCTTCCTGTTTCTTTCTTTTTTATATTTTACTTACATTTTGAATGTTATCCCCCTTTCCTCATTTCCCCTCCAAAAACCCTCTCTCCTGCCAGTCCCTCTGCTTACTTACCCACCCACTCCTGCTTCCCTGTCCTGGCATTCCCCTTCACTGGGGCATCAAGCCTTCACAGGACCAAGGGCCTCTCCTCCCATTGATGCCGGACAAGGCCATCCTCTGCTACATATGTGACTGGAGTCATGGGTCCCTCCATGTGTACTCTGTGATTGGTGGTTTAGTCCCTGGGAGCTCTGAGGGTACTGGTAGGTTCCTATTGTTTTTCTTCTATGGGGCTACAAACCCCTTCAGCTCCTTGGGTCCTTTCTCTAGCTCCTCCATTCATGGCCCTGTACTCAGTCCAGTGTTTGGCTGAGAGCATCGCCCTCTGTATTTGTCAGGCACTGGCAAAGCCTCTCAGGAAACAGTGATATCAGGCTCCTGTCTACAAGCAGTTCTTGGCATCCACAATAGTGTCTGGGTTTGGTAACTGTGTATGAGATGGATCCCCAGGTGGGGCAGTCTCTGGATGGCCGTTCCTTCAGTCTGCTCTACACTTTGCCTCTGTTTTTCCTCCCATGGGTATTTTGTTCCCCCTTTTAAGGACCAAAGTATCCACATTTTGATCTTCCTTCTTCTTGAACTTCATGTGGGCTAGAATTGTATCTTGTTTATTCTGAATTTTTGGGCTAATATCCACTTATCTGTTAGTGTTTACCATGTGTGTTCTTTTGTGATTAGGTTACCTCACTCAGGGTGATACTGTCTAGTTCTATCCATTTGCTTAAGAATTTCATGAATTCATCATTTTTAATAGCTGAATATTTCTCCATTGTGTAAATGTACCACATTTTCTGTATCTATTTCTCTATTGAGAAACATCTGGGTTCTTTCCAGCTTCTGGCTATTATAAATAAGGCTGCTATGAACATAATGGAGCATGTGTCCTTATTACCTGTTAGAGCATCTTCTGGGTATATGCCCAGGAGTGGTATAGCTGGGTCCTCTACTTTGGTGACATGTCCATAGGTTCAAAGATGTTTTTCTGCATTAAACTCTTAGGCATTGTTCCTAATGTAAAGACTCTCCAAAGAGCATTTCAGTAATTCAGAGTAGCAGGGACTTCACTTACTGTGAGAGTTTACTCCAACAAAAGAACTCTACTAAGGATTTGGCACCCAAAGCTCCTGAAAATGCAAACCCAGTGTGAAGATGACATTTTTTGTATGTGGGGGATATTTTAGGTAATTAAGATGGAACTGCAAGGAGATAGTTCATTATATATATATATATATATATATGGATATCCATATCCATATATATATATATATATATATATATATATATATATATATATATATATCCATAATCACTTACACACAGTAGAACTGAGGTTTATATGACTAGGCATCAATATGTATATGACTTGCATTTAACATACAACATCACAGTACTCTAAGTTTTCAGTCATAATATTGTTTCTGTTTTTTTGTATACAGAAAAATGAATGTCCAAGGGATGAAATTAGTTGTACAATGATGAACAATTAGGGAATGAGTTGTCATCTGTTGGATTTCAAATTGCTTTAAACTACTAGACTATGAGATAACATGGTACAATTGCAAGAATCATTTACAAACTAGAAAGAAGGTACTGCTGGTAGGGGCAGCACATGCATTTAAATACAGTACTCAGGAGGCAGAGGCAGACAATTCTCCATGAGTTTGAGGCCTGCCTGATCTATCTATACAGCTAGTCTCAGGAGAGCCAGTATTACATAGAGAAACACTATCCCAACCTACATAAGGCAAAAAGTTATCTAAATATGAAATGCCATTCTAAACTTCAATTGTGAAGCAAGTTTTTATTTTTTTATTTGATATAATCTTTATTTACATTTCAAATGATTTCCCCTTTCCTGGATCTTCCCCTCCCTGAAAGTCCCATAAGCCCTCTTCCCTCCCTTCCCACTTCCCTGTTCTGGTATTCCCCTATCCTGTTGCACTGAGCCTTTCCAGAACCAGAGACCACTCTTCCTTCTTCTTGGACATCATTTGGTATGTGGATTGTGTCTTGGGTATTCCACGCTTCTACCCTAATATCTGCTTATCAGTGAGTGCATACCATGAATGTTCTTTTGAGACTGGGTTACCTCAATTAGGATGATGTTCTCCAGCTCCAACCATTTGTCTAAGAATTTCATGAATTCATAGTTTCTAAGGGCTGAATAGTACTCCATTCATTGTGTATATAAACCACATTTTTTTTTGTATTATTTCCTCTGTTGAGGGACATCTGGGTTCTTTCCAGCTTCTGGCTATTATAAATAGGGCTGCTATGAACATAGTGGAGCATGTATCCTTATTACATGGTGGGGAATCCTCTGGGTATATGCCCAGGAATGGTATAACAGGGTCCTCTGGAAGTGTCATGTCCAGTTTTCTGAGGAACCACCAGACTCATTTCCAGAGTGGTTGTACCAGCTTGCAACCCCACCAGCAGTGGAGGAGTGTTCCTCTTTCTCCACATCCTTATCAACACCTTCTGTCTCCTGAGTTTTTAAACTTAGCCATTCTGACTGGTGTGAGGTGAAATCTCAGGGTTGTTTTGATTTGCATTTCCCTAATGACTAATGATGTTGAACATTTCTTAAGGTGCTTCTCAGCCATCTGAAGTTCTTCAGGTGAAGATTCTTTAACTCTGTACCCCATTTTTTAAATAGGGTTATTTGGTTCTCTGGGGTCTAACTTCTTGTGTTCTTTGTATATATTGGATATTAGCTTCTGTTGTATGTGGTGTTGGTAAAGATATTTTCCTAATTTGTTGGTTGCTGTTTTGTCCTTTTGATGGTGTCCTTTGGCTTACAGAAACGTTGTAATTTTATGAGGTCCCATTTGTCAATTCTTGATCTTAGAGCATAACTTACTGGTGTTCTGTTCAGGAAGCAAGTTTTTTTAAAAAAATATGTTTTGGCATGACAGTTAACAACAGAAAGAGAAAAACATTGAATATTTTCAGTTTTTAAGAATCAGGAACCAGTGAATGCATTCCATGTGTATTCTTTTGTGATTGGGTTACCTTACTTAGGATGATATTTTCCAGTTCCAACCATTTGCTTAAAAATTTCATGAATTCATTGTTTAATTGCTGAGTAGTACTCCATTGTGTAAATATACCACATTTTCTGTATCCATTCCTCCATTGAGAGACATCTGGGTTCTTTCCAGCTTCTGGCTATTATAAATAAGGCTGCTATGGACATAGTGGAGCACGTGTCCTTATTGCATGCTGGGGGAATCCTCTGGGTATATGCCCAGGAGAAGTATAACAGGGTCCAGAAGCTCTGAATTCTCAAGACACAATTAGCATATCAAATGATATCCAAGAAGAGGGAAGGAGAGGGCCCTGGTTCTGAAAAGACTTGATCCAGCATTGTAGGGGAGAAATGGGAGGGGATGATTGGGAAATGGGTGGAGGGAAGAGGGCTTATGAGACCAATGGGAATGGGGGAACCTAGAAAGGGGAAAGCATTCGAAATGTAAACAAAGAATATAGAAAATAAAAAAAAATAAAAATTAAAAAAACAAGAGTCAGGAACCAGCACCATTTGTTGAAGAGGCTGAGTATTGTTATTCCACTGGATGATTTCAGCTCCTTGTCATAGATCAAGTGACCATAGGTGTGCAGGTTCATTTCTGGGTCTTGAATCCTATTCCATTGATCTACCTGCCTGTCACTGTACCAATACCATGTAGATTTTAATACTATTGCTTGTATTACTAGTACTTGAGGTTCAGGATGCTGATTCCCTAAGAAGTTCATTTACTGTTGAAAATAGTGGGCATATACCCAGAGGATTCCCCACCATGTAATAAGGACACATGTTCCACTATGTTCATTGCAGCCCTATTTATAATAGCCAGAAGCTGGAAAGAACCCAGGTATCCTTCAACGGAGGAATGGATGCAAAAATTGTGGTATATCTACACAATCAAGTACTATTCAGCCATTAGAAACAATGAATTCATGAAATTCTTAGGCAAATGGATGGAACTGGAGAACATCATACTAAATGAGGTAACCCAGTCTCAAAAGATCAATCATGGTATGCACTCACTAATAAGTGGATATTAACCTAGAAAACTTGAATACCCAAAACATAATCCATACATCAAATGAGATACAAGAAGAATGGGGGAGTGGCCCCTTGTTCTTGAAAGACTCAGGGTAGTAGTATAGGGCAAAACCAGACCGGGAAAGTGGGAAGTGGTGGGTGGGAGAACAAAGGGAGGGAAGGGGGCTTATGGGACTCTCAGGGAGTGGGGGGCCAGAAAAGGGGAAATCATTTGAAATGCAAATAAAAAATATATCGAATAAAAAAAATAGAAAATAGAATAGTTTTAGCTATCCTGGGTTTTTTGTTATTCCAGATGAATTTGAGAATTGCTTTTTCTAACTCTATGAAGAACTGAGTTGGGATTTTGATGGGAGTTGCACTGAATCTGCATATTGCTTTTGGCAAGATGTCCATTTTAACTATATTAATCCTGCCAATCCATGATCATGGTAGATTTTTTCATTTTCTAAGGCCTTCTTCGATTTCCTTCTTCAGAGACCTGAAGTTCCTGTCATAAAGATCTTTCACTTATTTGGATAGAGTCACACCAAGACACTTTATATTGTTTGTGGCTATTGTGAAAGGTGTCATTTCCCTAATATCTTTCTCAGCCTGCTTATCCTTTGAATATAGGAACATATCCTTTGAATATACTGATTTGCTTGAGTTGATTTTATAACTTGCCACTTTTCTGAAGTTGTTTTTCAGCTATAGGAGTTCTCTGGTGGAGTTTTTTGGGTCACTTACGTATACTATCATATCATCTGCAAATAGTGATAGTTTGACTTCTTCCTTTCCAATGTGTATCCCTTTAACCTGCTGTGTTGCCTAACTGTTCTAGCTAGAACTTCAAGTACTATATTGAAAAGATATGGAGAGAAGGGTCAGCCTTGTCGAGTCCCTGATTTTAGTGGGATTGCTTCAAGATCCTCTGAATTTAGTTTGATGTTGGCTACCAGCTTGCTGTATATTGCTTTTACTGTGTTTAGGTATGGGCCTTGAATTCCTATTCTTTGCCATACTTTTAGCAAGAAAGGATGCTGAATTTTGTCAAAAGCTTTTTCAGCATCTAATGAAATGACCATGTGTTTTTGTTTTTCTTTCAGTTTGTTTATGTAGTGAATTGCATTGATGGATTTCCATATATTGAACCATCCCTGCATCCCTGGAATGAAGCCTACTTGATCATAGCAATGATCATTTTGATGTGTTCTTGGATTTGGTTGGCAAGAATTTTATTGATTAATTTTGCATTGATATTCATAAGGAAAATTGGCTTTAAGTTCTCTTTCTTTGTTGGCTCTTTGTATGGTTTTGGTATCAGACTAATTGTGGGTTTATAGAACGAGTTGGGTAGTGTTCCTTCTGTTTCTATTTTGTGAAATAATTTGAAAAGTATTGGTATTAGGTCTTCTTTGAAGGTCTGATAGAACTCTGCACTAAAACCACCTGGTACTGTGATTTTTTGGTTGGAAGACTTTCTGTGACTCCTTCTATTTCTTTATTGGTTATGGGACAGTTTAGATGATCTGTTTGATCCTGATTTAATTTTGGTATTTGGTTTCTGTCTAGGAAATTGTCCATTTCCTCCAGATTTTCCAGTAGTGTTGAGTGTAGGGTTTTGTAGTAGGATCTGATAGTTTTTGGAAATTCCTCAGTTTCTGTTGTTTTATCTTCCTTTTCATTTCTAATTTTGTTTATTTGGATACTGTTTCTGTGCCCTTTGCTTAGTCTGGTTAAGGATTTATCTTTATTGTTGATTTTCTGAAAGAACCAGCTCCTGGTTTTGTTGATTCTTTGTATGGTTCTCTTTGTTTCTACTTGATTGGTTTCAGCCCTGAGTTTGATGATTTCCTGTCTTCTACTCCTCTGGTGTGAATTAGCTTCTCTTTGTTCCAGGGCTTCCAGGTGTGTCATTAAGCTGGTAATGTATGCTCTCTCCAGTTTCTTTTTGGAGGCCATCAGGGCTATGAGTTTTCCTCTTAGCACTGCTTTCATTGTGTCCCATAGATTTGGGTATGTTGTGCCTTCCTTTTCATTAAATTCTTAAAAAGTCTTTGATTTCTTTCTTATTTCTTCCTTGACCAAGGTATCATTGAGTAGAGTATTGTTCAGCTTCCATGTGTATGTGGGCTTTCTTTTGTTTTTATTGCCATTGAAGACCACTCTTACTCCATTGTGATCTGATAGGAGGCATGGGATTGGTTTGCTCTTCTTATATCTGTTGAGGTCTGTCTCGTGACTAATTATATGGTCAGTTTTGGAGAAGATACCATGAGGTGCGGAGAAAAAGATGTATTCTTTTGCTTTAGGATGAAATAGTCTACATATATCTGTTAAATCCAATTGGTCCAAAGCTTCTATTAGTTTCACTGTGTTCCTGTTTAGTTTCTGTTTTCCTTATCAGTCAATTGAGGAAACTGGAGTGTTGAAGTCACCCACAATTATTATGTTAGGTGCAATGCGTGCTTTGAGCTTTAGTAAAGTTTCTTTTATGAATGAGGGTGCCCTTGCATTTGGAGCATAGATGTTCAGAATTTAGAGTTCAATGTTAAATTTAAATAAAATATTATGTTTATATTTAAGTGACATATTGAAACTAGTATGGCATTAGATTTTTTTTAAATGTACTTACCCAACATAAGCTTTATGCATTGTAAACATTCAACTTATTGATTTTATGGAATTTTATAAACTTGTCTATCTAGTACACTAATATATTTTAAAATATTTCTTTTATCCTTTTTGCAATACAATTCCCATTTCTATTCCCCAAAAGACACTGAGCTGAATTCTATACAGTCTTTAAATAGAGTTACCATTCCTGGACATTTCATAATCATTATGTAATAACATTTGTGGTCATTTGGAGTATTTAATTTACTTAGCATTGCATTTTGGTTGTTTATTGGGTATAATAATTACTTTCAATTTTCTTTTATTGATGTATAGTGTTATATTGTATGGACATATACATTTATTCATTCTGTATTGAAAGACTTAGGTTCTTTCTAGTTTGGGTTCTCATGCATACTGTTATGTTATTCACATACACTTCTTTGTGTAAGGTCATGTTTCATTCCTTTGGCAATGAAATATAATATATGGCTGTTGCAATTATTTTCTAACCATTCACACTGAGGCAGTGATTAGAGGGGAGAGAGGAGGAGGGGCTAAGGGAACAGAAGGAGAGAGAGAGAGAGAGAGAGAGAGAGAGAGAGAGAGAGAGAGAGAGGGAGAGAGGAAGCTTGGTGGACAAGAGGAGAAGAACAAAGAAGGGACAAGGATATCTAGATGGCTTCAGGCGTATTTCTGGTGTTTTGGAAGGGTTACATAATTGGGATAAGACTTTATCATTGTAAATTGGCATTATATAATTGGGAGTTTTATGTACAAAAAAAATATTTGGTTAACTATTCAAGTTTAAGAGTCATGCTTTACTGGATACTTGGAAGGAGTGTTGCAGAGGCCTAATGTGGAAGAACTCTTTATTAATTAATTACCCACTACATATGACATATGATAGTATTTAGAAGAGCTGCCAGGCTGTTTCCCACAACAAACACATCCTTTCCCATTCCCATCCGTGACATGTAATTATACTAGATTCTGCACTGTTTATTACCCAGTTCTGTTTTGTAATATACTCACGTGGTTTTATATAACATCCTATTATATGTTGCATTTACATTCCTGTATGATTAGTGATGCTATATTTTCATTGTTTATATATGTCCTATTTGTTTTCTCCAGCTGAGTTGTTTGTATTCTTTTCTTTTAAAGATTCATTTATTTTATTTTGTGCTTACAGGTGATTTTCTCTGATTTGATATATGTACATGTGTGCCTGGAGCCCACAGTGGCCAGAAGAGGTATCAGATGCACTGGAACTGCAATAACTACTATAACAGAAGCTACTGTGTAGGTGATTTGCTGTGTAGGTGCTGGGAACAGAACCAGAGTTCTTGTCAAGAACAGTAAGTGCTATTAATGGCCAAACTATATCTCGGCTCCACAGTGATTTTATTCTTCTTGAGAGTTCCTTTTTTAATAAATTCCCTAGTACATACATGCTTTTTAAAGCTTTTTTTAAACTTAACTTTCTTTGTATATAAAATTGGGGAGGGGATTAAATTTTAAAATAATAAAATTAAAAGGGAAAGTGAATGCATTTTGCTAGAAGAATTATCATTTTGTCATTATTCATTCTCAATCCCTGCTTCCATACATAAAAAGGAGATTCTCAAATGATCATTTTACTGGATAATGTCATATTGAGCATTTGTAGCAAAGGCTTTGATAGAGAATATAGTATAGTCATATGGATTTTAATAGAATAAAACAGAGTTTAAACATTATTTTTGTAAAAATACCTTAATGTTCCAGTGTATGTTCCTTTTCTTCAAAGAAATTTTAGTTACATTTACTTGTTCATGTGTCCACATGTGCATATTTTCAACCTACTCTTGATGATAGACTGCTATATATTCATGATTTTTAGTAGCTGTTGAATATGACATGATTGAGGTGTCTTGAGAGTGAGAGAACTTTCTTTCTTTCTGCTATGCTTATCTTTAGAGGATAGGGTACCAGGAAAATAACAGTCATCTAGACTGACCCAAACAAGAGCCTTGGAATTCTTTATTATTACAATTATTGCCATTTAATTTATTTTTATTTTATTTTATGTTAATTCATGATTTGCCTTCATGTACATCTGTGTGAAGGTGCCTATGAAGCCCTGGGAGTGGAGTTACAGACAGGTGTGAACTGCCCTGATGGTGTTTGGAATTGAACCGAGTCTCTCTTAGAAGAGCAACCAGTGTTATTAAATGCAGGGCTATATCTCCAACCCCCAAGTTTTGGAATTCTTAGCTCGTGGATTTGAAGAATGAAATTCAGGAACTTCAGAGGTGTTGGAAAGAAGCATTTATTATAAGGTGTTCGTAGGAGATAAAGGAGGTAATGCTTCTCTAGAGTAGTACTTGTCCTTAGGAGTGGGATATCATTGAGACTCACTGCCTTAGAGTTAATATGGCTCTAGTAGTTGGAAAAAAGAATTGCAAGATGTACTCATTTTCACTCCAGGTGTTAAGGTCTTTGTATTTTCAGTCAAGTCCTCACTAGGGTTTCAAGGAGAGAGATACTCCTTTAGGGAAAAGAGAGAAGGGACAAGCCATCCCCTTTCTGGCACCTCTAGTCTCTAGCTATGGTGAAACTAGAAATAATTTTGGCTTAGACACTTCTGGCATCTTTGATCTCTGGCAAGGACAAATATATGCTCACTTCCAAAGACATTTGTGGCTTTTAGGCAACAATGAAACTTGCCACTTATCTTTGAATTCTGTACACTTTAAACTAGTTAGCCAGTTTCAACTGTCTGTTTTCATCCCTTTGATCTTCTGTAATAATTGCAAATATCACATACTGTTTTATTTTCAATTCTCTAAGGCTTCTCTTAAGCAACTTCAACTCCACAGTCTTACATAATGTGTAAATGTGTAAACATTGGCTTGTACCAGAGAAGAACATATTTTAGATAACCCAAGAGTAAATACGTTGGCAATCGTAAAAGGTTATGTAAGCAATATTCCCTGATTTATTTAAGAATATTAATTTTTACATTGTTTTGCTTCTTGAATCAAGACACTATGTGACATTTTAAAATTATTTGTTATTGAATTTTTAATAATAATTGTATTAATTATTTGAGAATTTTATAGAATGTATTTTGATCGTATTAATCCCTTCTGAATTCCTCCAAAATCTTCTACTTTCATACTCACCTGTCTTTACCACACCCCATAAAACTGTTAAGTCCAATTCATGCCACCCAAATACCTTTGGTTATGAAGACTACCTTAGATCATTGTTGATCTACCAGGGATCATAACTTCAGAGAAATTTCACAGAAGCTATCAATTGTCAATAGTTCCTTACATGCAGTTGGGGCTTCATGTCCATCCTTCCTGTCCATGACAGGGCTGACAACTTGATCTGGCTTAGGTTTTATGAATGCTGTTATAGTCTGTCTCTGTTAGTTATCGTGTGCATCTGTACTATCATGTCTGGAAAATGCTACTCTCTTGGAGTTCTCTACCACCTCTGGCCCTGAAAATCTTTCACTTCAGTTGCCTGACAGTCTTTGAGACTTAGGAAAGAGGAGTATGATATAGGTATCTCATTCAGGGCTGAGCATTCCACAGTCTTATTCAGATGTGGGCTCTGTGCTAACTGTTACTATAGCAAGACAAAGCTGCTCTGAGGAGAGTTGAGAAATGCAGTAATCTATGAGTATAGCAATAAGTCATTAGGTATTGATTGAGACTATGTTCATTTAATAGAATAATATTATTGGCTTCTCCTCTAGGGCCTGTGACTTTTCAAGCCTTATGTTCTTGGCCCTAATAATGGTGCAAAATATGTATTCCATCTCCTAAAGAAAGTCTTAACTCCTTTATATTTTGACAGTATTTCACCAGTGAGCATATTCTTCACAGACAGTCATTATTGTAGTCCACATGGGTCACTGATGACTATATTTCTTCTCTAAATATGACTATATTTCTTCATCTCTAAAAGATGCTTATCATCTTTTGGCCCCGTGAAACCTGGCTCTCTCTCTCTCTCTCTCTCTCTCTCTCTCTCTCTCTCTCTCCATATATATATATATATATATATATATATATATACCTGTATACACACACACACACACACACACACAGAGAGAGAGAGAGAGAGAGAGAGAGAGAGAGAGAGAGAGAGAGAGAGAGAGAGAGAGAGAGAGAGAAGCTTCTGTAGTAGCAGGTTTCTATATGGCCTTTCAAGAACCCATTATTGCTGTTATTCCTCTCTTTACTCTGTCTGCCCATCTCTCTGTTCAATCTTTCCTGTTCCATTCTTCTCCTTTAGGCATTCACTCTTCCCTTCCTAGAAAGCACATTCCCCAACTAATTTCACCTGGCTTTTAGCTGTGATATGTATGACAAACCAAACACACACACACACACACAGAGGGAGAGAGAGACTACACATACACACATACCCCTAATGAGTCAGAGCTAAGATCCAAATATGACAGAAAACATCTAAGATATTGTTACCCCATGAATTATTTCTAGTTCCATCTATTTACCTAAGAGTTTCATCTTTCTTTATACCTGACTAGTATTCTATTATATATATATATGTATCACAATTTAACTATCCAATCATCAGCAACTAGACTCCATCTAGTTATAGTGAATAGAAAAGCAATGAAACATACATGAGCATATGTCACTATAGTAGGATATGGGATCCTTTGGTTTTATTACCAATAATATTATCGTTGTAGATTAGTGATAGATCTATTTATAGCTTTTGGAGGAACCTTCACTGACTGATTATCATAGTGGATACACAGTTTGTACTTCCAACAGCAATGGTTAAGTGCTTCCCCAGTAGAAAGGCTAACATTAAAATCAACATGAAAAACAAAACAAAAACTGAAAACAAATGCTAACTGATACTTGTGGGATTTTCCTTCCTGTAGACATGCATGTTTAGTTTTGAATAAAAATATTCAGGCCAAAAATGTTGTTTAATTCAAGTTCACTTCACTGTTCAGTAGATAACCCATGTAAATAAAAATCCATCTAGCTGATTGTTATTGCTATTATGATTTTATGTCATTTGGCAATTTAAAGTAAAGATAACTTCACAATAGAATGAATGAGCCTACATGATATTTATGAGCTACAAAGTATATTTCGATTTAAGTGTATATGAAAATTTAAGCCTAGATGAGTCATGAATTGTTATTTCCTTTTCCTTTCATAAAAAGCTTTAGTAATTGACAGGACATTTTTAGTTTGAACATCAGGAATGATAATTAAGCATTTGCATGGAATAGCAATATTGTTATACTATCATTTAAAACTACAATTCATATTTTATTGTCTTGTAAAATGGGCAAAATGCTTTTTTTTAAAAAGGACTCATGAGAGATAATAAAATGTGAAGCTATATAATAATATATTAACAAAACAAATGTATTTTTCTCCATTTGATTTTTTAGCAGACATTACTAACAAGTTTTTTGTTGTACACTAAAAAACCTCAATACGATTTTTTTATTTTAAAATATGCAGATGAATTTTATGTGGAGTAATAAAACACAAAATTGAAAAGGAAATATAAATATATGTAAAAGTAAAAAAGCAATTTACATATGGTTGAACACATTAAATAATTTAGTTTTCAATTCCATGAGCAATTTATTTCTTCATAAAACTCATCGCTTAGAAGGTGAAATAATTTTTTAAAGATTCTTTGATATTTAAAAATGAAACTGTAGGCCTTCAAATATAACAAATAAAATTTATAACTATCTTAAAAACTCTTCTTGTGATTTTAGTAGAATCATATAAGTGAGAATAAATTTAGACAGCTCTATTTAACCTTGCTATTTTCATTTTTATGTCCAAACAGCTTGTGATCAGGCTGAAATTTTTCTTTTTGTTTAAAATATAATGAGTGGTATCTTCAGCATCTGAGATTCTTTCTTCTATCTCTTGTATTCTGTTGTTGAGATTTGCATCTATGTGCCCTGATTTCTTCCCAAGGTTTTCTATCTCCAAAATTCTCTCCCTTTGAGTTTTCTTAGTTGTTTCTACTTCTGATTTTAGATCCTGGATGGTTTTGCTTAGCTCCTTCACTTGCTTGTTTGTGTTTTCCTGTAATTCTTTAAGAGATTTTTGTGTTTCCTCTTTCGTGACCTCAGCCTGGTGACCAAAGTTCTCCTGTATTTCTTTAAGTGATTTTTGCGTTTCCTCCTTATTGGCTTTTGTATTCTGAATTTCTTTCAATGATTTTTGTGTTTCCCTTGTAAGGGCTTCTAACTTTTGATCCATTTTCTCCTGGAAAGAACCCAGATGTCCCTCAAAGGAGGAATGGATACAGAAAATGTGGTATATTTACACAATGGAATACTACCCAGCAATTAGAAACAATGAATTCACAAAATTTTTAGGCAAATGGTTTGATCTGGAAAATATCATCCTAAGTGAGGTAACCCAATCACAAAAGAATACACATGGAATGCAATCTCTGATAAGTGGATATTAATTAGCCCAGAAGCTCTGAATACTGAAGTCACAAATCGCATAAAAAATGACTCTCAGGAAGAAGTATGGAGAGGGTCCTGATCCTGGAAAGGATTGATCTAGTGTTGGAGGGGAATATAAGGACAGAGAAAAAGGAGGGAGGTGATTGGAGAATGGGTGGAGAGAAGAAGGTTTATGGGACATATGGGAAGGGGGGATCTGGGAAAGGGGAAATCATTTGGAATGTAAACAAAGAATATAGAAAATAAAAATATTTAAAAAATATACAATGAGTGAGGATTTCAAAACTATACACAGCATCTGGAGCTAACCCTGAAGCTTCCTCTCTGAGAAATGGCAATCGACAACCAACAAATTGGGAAAAGATCTTCACCAACTCTGCATCAGATAGATGGCTAATATCCAATATATACAAAGAACTCAAGAAGTTAGATCCTAGAAAACCAAATAACCCTATTAAAAATGGAGTACAGAGTTAAACAAAGAATTTTCACCTGAAGAACTTCAGATGGTGGAGAAGCATCTTAAAAAATGCTCAACTTCATTATTCATTAGGGAAATGCAAATCAAAACAACCCTGAGATTTCGCCTTACACCAGTCAGAATGGCTAAGATTAAAAATTCAGGAGACAGCAGGTGTTGGCGAGGATGTGGAGAAAGAGGAACACTCCTCTACTGCTGGTGGGGTTGCAAATTGGTACAACCACTCTGGAAATCAGTCTGGCGGTTCCTCCGAAAACTGGGCACCTCACTTCCAGAAGATCCTGCTATACCACTCCTGGGCATATACCCAGAAGATTCCCCAGCATGTAATAAGGATACTGTATTCTAAATGTAGTCAACTGTATGACTAATATGTAAATGCAGCTACCTACCAATAATTAGAGAGCTCATAGACCTGATAGAAAAAACACATTACTTTTTCCAAAATGAGTTTAATTTATAACTATATTATAAATATTTATCCTTATGAGCAGAGATTAATGTATCTCTCCTGCTTCCTCAAGGAACCTTCATTTTAGAACATATGGAGATCATTATGGTGATTAATAAGTGACCAAAATTAATGCAGGGTACCTAACACTAACTGCTAAATCTACACAACCTCTATATTAAGGATTAGTCAATATTTTGAAAGAAAAGGCATAGAGACTTTAATAGCCAGAGGACTGAGATATCTATCATTAGATAGTGTCAGTAGACAGGGCAAGGAAACTGTACTCATGGAGTTCTAATATCATTAAGAAGATAAGCATGATGACAATACCAGGTCACAAGTCAAAGTGCACAAGGAAACTCTAGAGGGTGGTTCTGATGCTCTGATCAGGAATTGACATGTGAAAGCTGAAGGTTCTGTTCCCCAATTGGTTCTTGATCAATAAATGAAGAAGGTAGCAGCCAATGGTTGGGTAGAAGAGATGGAACTTTCAGGTTCCCACAGGTAGGCTACAGACAAAGGAAGAGGAAAAAGGATTTGCTATACTTCAGATGAAGAATGAGCCACCAGCCATGTGAGATCTCTGATGGAGTGACTATTGGCTGCTTCCCCAACTGGGCCAGGGGTAACAAGCAGGAGATCCTGACTGAGGTAACTCAGTCACAATAGTACACACATGATATGTACTCACAGATAAGTAGATACTAGGCAAAGAGTGTGGAATACCCACTATATAACTCAGAGAGTACTTGAAGCTCAAGAGCAAGGAAGACCAAAAAAGAGTGGATGCTTCAGTCCTACTTAGAAGGGAAACAAAATAATCAGGGGAAGTAGAGGGTGGGAGGGACTTGGGAGGAAGAGAGGATGAGGAGGGGAAAAAGAGAGGCAGAATCAGGTATGAGAGGAGATGGAGGAGATGAACAGGAAATTGAACAGAGTTGTGTAGCAAAGAAGGGGTAGGGAACTGGAATAGCAGCCAGAAATTCCCAGATGCCAGTAAAGCAAGAGCCCCCCAGTAACCCAAAGGGACGAATTAGCTGAAATACCCCACAAAGGGGATGGAGAACCTGTCAAGACCATGTCCAGAGATTAGGCATGCCGCTTTCCCGTTGTTGGTTGGGACTACCCACCCATCACCAAAATTTTAGCCCCTGAATTGCTCCTGTTTAAAAGAAATACAGGAACAAAGTGTGGAGCAGACTGAAGGAAAGGCTATTCAGTGACTGCCCCACCTGAGGATCCATCCCACATGCAGACACTAAACCCAGACACTATTGTGGATGCCAAGTAGTGCTTGCTGAAAGGAGTCTCCTGAGAGGCTCTGCCAGATCCTGACCAATACAGATGTGGATGCTCATAGTCAACCATTGGACTGAGCACAGGGTCCCCAATGGAGGAGTTAGAGAAAGCACTAAAGGAGCTGAAGGGTTTGCAACCATATAGGAAGAACGATATCAACAACCAGTATCCTCAGAGTTCCCAGGGACTTAACCACCAACCAAAGAGTACACATGGAGGGACCCATGACTCCAGCTGCATATGTAGCAGAGGAAGGACTTGTCGGACATCAATGGGAGGAGAGGCCCTTGGTCCTGTGAAAGTTCATTGCCCCAGTGTAGGAGAATGCCAGGATAGGGAATTGGGAGTGGGTGGGTTGGTGAGCAGGGGAACAGGGAATGGGATGGTGGAGCTTGGAGGGTAAACCAGCAAAGAGGATAACATTTGATATGTAAATAAAGAAAATATCTAATATTTTTTAAAAAAAGAAAGAGTAGAAAATTGAGTGCAATGTCAACAAGAAAATAAGTTAAGTGGTTAAAAATTTATATCATGGCATAATAATTAGAAGAAGCATATAAGAATAATTTTTGCATATTTTATATGAGGGCTGTTTAAGATTTCTCAGAACAGGTATCAGTTCCTGTCAGAATCCTAGAAGAGATTATACTTCCCTTCTCTTCTTTTCACAGTAAATGATTGGTCATCTAACATTTGTAGAAACCCTTGACTTTGACACTGGCATTCCTGAGCAGAAACTCCACCAGAAATATCAAATATAAAAATTCATGAAACAGTTTTACAAATAAATGTAGCAAACACTTACTGTGCAAGTACATTGTCAGGTAAATTATATTCCTACATTGACTTCATTTACTACTTCAGAGTGGATTTTGTAGTAACTATATTATTTCTAGGAATAATAAACACACACACACACACACACACACACACACACACACATATATATATATATATATATATATATATATATGAATTATAACGAAATAGTCACCAGGTGTTTTATGTGTATTATTATGTTCAATTTAATTAATTAATTTTCTTTCCTTTGCTTCCTTCAGTTTTTGCACCAACAATAGATTTCCCTTTCACCATGGAGGAGAAGTACATTTTTTATTCTATATATAGTATTATAAGCATTTTCTACTTTTTTCTGAAGTGGATGGCCTGTTTTGCCTGCACAATGCTAAATTGTACCAAGCCATAGAAAAAGTAAGTTATGCCATTTATTTAGGAAAAAGTCACTCTTATTTGACACAGGATATTGGGCTTTAGATATACATGTTCTGCCTCTTACCCACAATTTTTTCCTCATTTGAGACATTAATATTAAGAGTGTCAATTAATAGAAAGCAGAATAAATAGAATAGGGAAATCATGGGTGATTATTCCTCTCAAACTCACATAAACCTCATATGAGAATCAAATTTTGGATCTTTAGAAATAGTTGAAGGATATTCAAGAAAAAGTAGCTTCCTCTTTGATGAATCCTTTATACTGTGAATATAAATGCAAAACTTTGTAGCTACAGTTTGTGTAGAACCTGATTAGGTTGTATAGTAGTAGTGAATGGGTTTTAATTAAAATGACTCCTAAATTTTCTGTGTGAGCTAATTACTATGGGCTAATTACCTTAGTGCTTCCATGACACCATCAACACAGGGTTAATTGTATATGTTTGATTGCTCCACATGAAGGAGCAGCTGATTCCATGAAATACAAGTTCTTAACGTTTTGTGCAAAATGACATTTTTACATTGGACTTGGTTTTTGATGAGTTTCTTTTTGACATGCTGTTTTTTGAGGCTGAGCAGAGAAGAATGCCATATCATATCATGGGGAAGATATTTAAGCATAAAGCCAGGCTTATTGAGAATATGCCATGGTTTTTTAGCTAATGTGGGAAATCATTTTCATCAGGAAAGAAACAAAAAAACAGGCGATTCACTCTGTCTACTGGGTATTCAGTATGGGATTCAGGTTATAACCTTTTGTTCTTGATCATTCTGACAGCTGTGCTAGCAGCCTAACAGAAACCTTGGAGAAAGTAATTTAAAGCTGCATTACATTCTTAATGATACAAGTAAAACTCTGCAAACCTAAGGTGATTCAAAGAGTTTAAATCAGGTTATAAACCACCAGAGAATGATAAGCCAAACAAAAACAAAGTAGCAATTTTCTTTTTACAAAATGCTGAAATTCACAGGGAATGTATTAGGGGCCTGTCAGAAGTCCAATCTCCAACCCAATGTGTTCTAAATTCTCTTTACACTGAAGAAGTTTGTTTTTCACCTCTCTGTCACTCTGCCTCTGTCCTGTCTTTCTTTCTCTGTCTGTCTGTCTGTCTGTCTGTCTGTCTCTCTCTCTCTCTCTCTCTCTCTCTCTCTCTCTAATAAATCATAATTTACCTCTGTATTAGTTTTCATATAATTCACTGATACAGTCTATTAAAGGCATTATCAAATAAAATCTCTAGAGAGTTATTTGTTTCTCATCAAACATTCATGCAAAAAGATTATTTGGGTCTTGTTGGAGTGTCTTTATTTCTTATGTTAACACATGGCTATGAAGGTTTCTTATGTTTTGGTTTCTGGTGATGTTGACAGTTTTGAGAAATTATGTAAAGCTCTTTTATGCACTGTACTTCCATTGCCACTTACCTTGTTATTTCCTCTTAATTGAACTGACATGAGTTCTTGTCATAGTCAGTACCTGTGACAAATTTTAAAGAAAATATGTGCTCAGCATTCTTACTTTTAGTGACAATAACAGCAATACCTTGAGAAAGCGGGGTCAGGCAGGTTGTGTACCAAAACATTTCAGTTTTCCTCTCCTTTTTCATGTTGTATGTTTCAGAAGGAAGTCCATAAGCCTCTGTTTTACTTACAAAAGGTATAGTTGTTGTAATCTTCTTTGAGAACAACATAGACGACAGTTTTTTTCACACCTGAGCATTAAATTTTCTTGTTGCACTTAATTTATCCAATCACTTAATTATATCACTGTAAATTAATGGATATTTTATATTGCAGATAATCCTAACCTATGTTGTTTTGTTACTTTCATTCTTGGTAGCAAATATATTTTAAATTAAACATTTAATTTTATTGTTTCACAATCAAAGAATGTGTTTTTGTCAAGATACATAATGACATACTTTTCTGGGTTAAAATCATTTTTGATTCAGAGTTTTGCAATAGTTCTATTTAGCTAGCTAAAATGTTTAATTATTTCAATATATTGAGCCTATCAATTTCCTGTTTATCTTCTAATGAGGTGATTAAATATAACCTATTTTTCTCATTTTTATTAATTCTTTGAGAATTCTGTACATTTTGACCATATTCACTTCTTCCCCCATCTCTGCCCAGATCTATCTCCCCTTCTCTATAAACTCAACTTCGTATCATTAAAAAAAAAAATATCCCTTAAGATAAAGTTCGTGACTTCCACATACTCTTAGTCATGTGACCTTCACTGGAGGGTGTTCTACTCACCAAAGTTGATATTCCTAAAGAAAAAGTGGCTCTCACCTATTGTTAATAGCTTCTTAGCTAGGAATGGCACTTGCTCCGCTCAAATCTCCATAATATCTATTTTCTGGCATGAGCATTCACAGGTTTTATGCATGCATTCTTAACTAATGTGAATTCATATGTGTTCCTAATGTGGTATATCAAGGAAATGTATAATTACTGTCTTCTACAACCTATGGTCCTTATAATCTTTCTACCTCCCCCTTCTACCATGACCCTTGAGCCTTGTGTAGAGGAAGTGTGATATATATGCTTCATTTAAGGGTGAGAACCCTTCAGTCTCCTGTACATCTTGATCAGATGTGGAACTTGATGGTTTGAATGAGAATGTCCTCCTTAGGTTCATTTATTTGCATGCTTAGTTCCCAGCTGATGAACTGTTTGCAAAGGACTAAGAGTTGTGTCCTTGTTGGAGGAAATGTGTTCCTGGGAGTGGGCTTTGAGGTTTCAACAGTCTATGCCAGGCTCTGTCTCCCAGTGTCCAATATCTGTTTGGTCTGTCTTCTCCTCTGTATTAAACTCTACTGCAAAAATAAGCTTCCTTGCTGTGCATTGACTGATGCACTAATCTATGGTATTACAGTAAAACATTAAGTGATGGTTTTATACAAAGAGATAGCAGTAGGTTCTTCCCTATCTTGTCAGTTTCTTGCCCCCAGTAATGGTTCCAACTATGAGTTTCAACTTGTGATGTTGGCCTTAAACCCAGTAAGAAAGTGATGGATTACTCCCATGACTGCTTGGGCTAAGCCCAGAGTATTTCCTCCTCTGTTCTAATTATCTCTAGTCCTGGAAACACCTCACCTCAGTATAATGTAATCTTCCAAGATGCCTGATTCAATGCAGCTTCAGGCACCAAACGGAATTGAAGGGAACTGTATGAACTCAACTGCATTCAACTAAAACTGCTGGGAACTTTGCTGAACTCAAATGAACTCTACTACATTGCCTGAACTCAACGGAACTGTGCTTCTTGAAGTGCCCTTCACTCCTGACTCACTTTGTGTGGCTCTTAAGTAGCCTCTCCTGTCTGTTCTCCTGTGAGTTGTGCATATCCTATATCTGTCTCATTCTCTCAAATCTTTGAAATATCACTTTGTCTGCCCCTCAACTAGACCTTACTTTCAAACATGGCTGCTTTCTTCTACAAGCTACCCGTACTTTCATTGCTAGGCATTAAAGGTGTGTACTAAGGTCATGCCTATATTCCAGCCAGACCATACTGTAATCCTGGGCATATTTGCATTTCAGATAGATCAAAGAGACCTAGATCGTTGGATGTAAGCTCCTACCAGAGCAGGCATGTATCTAAAATTCCTCTACATCATTTAGTGTTACATAAATGTATATGAATTCAGGGCTGATCACTTTGTTTTGGATAACCAGTTAGAGGGTTCATCCTTGAAACAAACTATTTCTCCTGCTGTCAGCATTACTTTGCTCCCTGAAATATTAGTCAATGTCTGATGCTCAATAACATTTCTTGTTCCCATATTAGCATGTCTTTTATTTTGAATTGCCATGGCTGAAGTGTCTGTGTTATTTTTACAAAATACAATCTTGCCACAGCTTTTGTGGTCCACTTCCTATTAAAATCTTCATACTCCTTCTTCCATGATGTTATTTGAGCCCCCAGTATAGGAATTTTGTTATAGATATATCCGTTGTGATTGTGCACATTATGATTGGTTGTTCTCTACATTATAAACATTTCTGTCTTTAGTTAAGTCCTGAAGCTAAGAAACATTTCTTAGATGAGAGATAAGAGTTATACTTATCTATAGGTATAAGGATAAATATTTAGAATGCAGCTAATAAATAAGTTGGTTTGGTAAATTGGCTGAGGCAAGTTTTCCATAAGACCATAGCCTTCCTTTTTTTTTTTTTTTTTTGTTTTTTTTTTTTGTTGTTGTTTTTGTTTTTTTGGCTTTTTGCTTTGGCTTTGGCTTTGGCTTTGGCTTTTCGAGATAGGGTTTCTCTGTGTAGCCCTGGCTGTCTGGCTGTCTGGCGGTTCTGGAACTCACTCTGCAGACCAGGCTGAATTTGAACTCAGAAATCTACCTGCCTCTGCCTCCCAAGTGCTGGGATTAAAGGTGTGTGCCACCACTGCCCACCTGACCCATAGCCTCCCTAGTCCCAGTTTGTTGGATAAGTTTCCAGGACTATGTCCTGTTAGAGAACTATTGGTTGCCATCAAGATACGAATGGTCATATTTCAGCATTAGGGTTATTGTGATATGCTTGACATCATTGTAGTTCATAAGCATTGCAGCTGGATAGGACTATCAGTTGATTCTTCCCATTGAAGGTTTGCATCCCAATTTCCAGTACTATGCAGTATGATCCACAGGGAGGAGGAATTCAGGTCTTATACATCTCAGATCCTCTAGATAGTGTGTTTGAAATGCACATTCTCTTCATCAATAGGCACTTACCACAATTCTCTGTGATGTAACCAAAACAGCCTAAACTGTTAGGAGAGTATTTAGGACTTTCCTGATCAACAACTGGAAAAGTGAATTTAATGCCTGGTTCTGGGTTTTTTGTTGATAGTCTAATGAATCTTATGGTAAGATTTGCTGCCCCAAGGAGGATAACATTATTTGAACTACACACATATATATATATATAGAGAGAGAGACATATATGTACTATATATAATTTAGGTAAGTAAATAATAATATGATTCTTAATGGTATTTTCAGGCTTCCTTGTAGTTATTTTAACTTCCTTCTTTTGCATTGCTCCTACAACCCCCACCACAACTAAACTCCCCTTCTAAATGTATCTACTTACTTCTTCAAAATTATTTGTCTTTTTTTCCATTCCCCTCCCTAGAAGTCTTCCCCATCACCATCAATTTTCATCTTTCCTCTTTATTGAGGTTGGTTCAGGTTATACACTCTCAATGTAAGATATGAAGCTAGAAACCTAAGATGGCAGAAGATAAGCAATATTTGCCTTTTTGTGTCTCAGACTCTTAACACAGTATAATTTTTTCTAGTTCTATCTATCCATTTATCTGCCAAGTTTATGATTTCATTTTTCTTCACAGCTGAATAGTATGCCATAGAGCATATGCACCATATTTTCCTCATGCATTAGTTGGTCGAAGGACATTTACATTGTTTTCTTTTCATGGCTATTGTAAATAGAGCAGCAATGAAGAAAGCTAAGCAAGTAGAGCAGGATGTTGAGTCCTTGGCATATGCCAAGGAGTGGTATTGCTGGCTTGTATAGTAGCCTTTTAATTTTAGCCTTTTGAGAATTCTCTTATACTTACAAAGTGGTCCACCAGTAGGGAATCCCATCAACAGTGACTGAAGTTTCTTTCCGTAAATCACATTTTCTCCATTATTTGATATCAGTTGCTTTGTTGAGCTTACGAAATCTGTTAATATCAACATGTTTCGATTTGCATTTCTTCATAATTGCCAAGGATTGTGTACATTTGTGAAACATTTCTTAGCCATTTTTATTTCTTCTTCTGAGATTTTTTTCTCAGATACAACTCCCTATTTTTGAATAGGTTGTAACTTTTGAGATGCATGGGGAAGGTGCACTGCTTTTTTTCTCTGGATGACCTGTCTATGGGAGAGTGTAGGTTACTAAAATAAACTGCTGTTAATGGGTTGATATCAATCTGTCTTATTTAATTCAATTAGTAAGGTTTCTATAAAATTGGGCATACTAGAGCTGCTTAATATAATTATCTTAAATTTTCTCGTGATTAAAATGCCTTTCTTTGTCTCTTCTGCTTGATCCACAATACATGTAATTTTTTCTGTTGAGTTTCCAAGTTGGATGTTTGAATTGTTCAACTTTGTTTTAGTTTGTCATCTCTTCCTATGTGAAATTCTAGGTCATCTTCATCATATCATTTGCATTGTTTTGTACATTACTCATTATCTTTAAATCCATTCTTTTAAAGTTCATTGGAATGTAGTTTCTGTCTTCTTTACTCTCCTCAACGTCTTTGATCACGTTTATCATTGATCTTTTAAATTCTCTATCCAGTGGTTCATCTTACAATCCTTGTTATATTTGGCAATAGAGAACATTTTAAAGTTTACATTAGTAACAGCTTACTTTGTAGTTTGCTATTTTGACTATGCATTGATTATACTTGATCTGATAGAAATCTTGCTGTTTAGTAAAACTGAAAATAATTTATATAATTTTTGTATTGTTTATACAGATTATTTTAAATAAAATTATTTTCCAAATTTATATTTTCTAGACATATTCAATTTGCACTAAGTTCTCATAATACAGCCCAGTTCTTTATTATATGCAATAAGGAACCTGTGTGTGTGCCTGCTGCTTTTATCTTTCTGATATTATTTATGAACTAATTTGTCAGTTTTATCTACTTCATATATGGAGCTCAGAAGACAACTTGTAGGAGTCGATTCTCTTGCTCAGGAAAACTTTGATTAAAATAGTGTTGGTGTTATTGTTATCCTTTCTCTTAATGAACTATAATTTTCTCTCAACCTGGCTTCATTATAATTGCTTTTTCAGAGCCTAACAATTTGTTCGGTTAGATTTGGGTACAGTAACAAATAGTTTAAAAACCACTGCTGTTTCCCAATTTAATATTCAACAAAAGAAAATTTACAAAAAAGAAAAGAACTTTATGTTTATTTATTGTGGTATGGAAACATACGGTTTAAAAACATTAAGAAGAAATTATCCATTTTTACATTTATGTCCAATAGAAAGAACCTGGATAGAGATATAAAGCTGTCACTGGACAGATACAATGAAAGCCAAGGGAAATAGACTAAGTCAAGTTACGAAGTATGGACGATTTACATTAACATGAGACCTCAGTTGTAGCATATCATTTTTTTCTAGAAATAAGGCAGGTGAAAGTTTCTGTTAAAAGGGAAGCATTTATGTGATATGAGGAAAAACCTGAGAAACCCTTCCTAATGACCTACAATCAAATAAGACAAGTCATAAAATTTACCTTTGGTCAGTTTTTTATTTATTTTATTTATTTTTCTTTGTTTACATTCCAAATGATTTCCCCTTTCCAGGTCCCCCCCCCCCCCATAAGTCCCATAAGCCATCTTCCCTCAGCTCATTCCCCAACCAAACCCACTCCCAATTCTCTGTCCTGATAATCCCCTGCATTACTGCATCAAGCTTTTCCAGGACCAGGGCCCTCTCCTTCCTTCTTCTTGGGAATGATTTGATATGTTAATTTTGTCATGGGTATTCAAAGCTTCTGAGCTAATATCCACTTATTACTGACTGCATTACATGTGTGTTTTTTTTTGAGATTGGGTTACCTCACTTAGGATGTTATTTTCCAGTTCCAAACATTTGCCTAAACATTTCATGAATTCATTGTTTTTAATTGCTGAGTAGTATTCCATTGTATAAATATACCACATTTTCTGTATCCATTCCTCTATTGAGGGATATCTGGGTTCTTTCCAGCTTCTGGCTATTATAAATAAGGCTGCTATGAACAAAGTGGAGCATGCGTCCTTATTGCATGCCGGGGAATCCTCTGGGTATATGCCCAGGAGTGGTATAACAGGGTCCTCCAGAAGTGTCATGCTCAGTTTTCTGAGGAATTGCCAGACTGATTTCCAGATTCGTTGTACCGACTTGCAACCCCACCAGCAGTGGAGGAGTGTTCCTTTTTTTCCACATCCTCGCCAACACCTGCTGTCTCCTGAGTTTTTAATCTTAGCCATTCTTACTGGTGTGAGGTGAAATCTCAGGGTTGTTTTGAGTTGCATTTCCCTAATGACTAATGATATTAAACATTTCTTAAGGTGTTTCTCAGCCATTCGAAATTCTTCAGGTGAAAATTCTTTGTTTAGCTCTGTACTCCATATTTTAATAGTGTTATTTGGCTCTCTGGAGTCTAACTTCTTTAGTTCTTTGTATATATTGGATATTAGCCCTCTGTCAGATGTAGGGTTGGTGAAGATCTTTTCCCAATTTGTTGGTTGCTGATTTGTCTCCTTGACAGTATCCTTTGCCTTACAGAAGCTTTGTAATTTTATGAGGTCCCACTTTGCATTCTTCTGCATGCTGACCTCCAGTTGAATCAGCACCATTTGTTGAAAAGGCTATCTTTTATCCACTGAACGTTTTCAGCTCCTTTGTCAAAGATCAAGTGACTATAGGTGTGTGGGTTCGTTTCTGGGTCCTCAATCCTATTCTATTGAACCACTTGCCTGTCATTGTACCAATACCATGCAGTTTTTAACACTATTGCTCTGTAGTATTGCTTGAGGTCAGGGATACTGATTTCCCAGACCTCCCCAGAAGTTCTTGTATAGTTGAGAATAGTTTTAGCTATCCTGGGTTTTTGTTATTCCAGATGATTTTGAGAATTGCTCTTTCGAACTCTATAAAGAGCTGATTTGGGATTTTGATGGGGATTGCAATGAATTTCTAGATTGCTTTGGGCAAGATTACCTTTTTTACTATATTAATCCTGCCAATCCACAAGTATGGAAGATTTTTCCATTTTCAGAGGTCTTCTTCAATTTCCTTCTTCAGAGACCTGAAATTCTTGTCATACAGATTTTTCATTTGTTTGGTTAGAGTCACACCAAGATACTTTATATTGTTTGTGGCTATTGTGAAGAGTGTCATTTCCCTAATTTCTTTCTCAGCCTGCTTATCCTTTGAGTATAGGAAGGCAACTGATTTGCTTGAGTTGATTTTCTAACCTGCCACTTTGCTGAAGTTGTCTTTCAGCTGTAGGAGTTCTCTGGTGGAGGTTTTTGAGTCACTTAAGTATACTATCATATCATCTGCAAATAGTGATAGCTTGACTTCTTCCTTTCCAATTTGTATCCCTTTGCTTTGGTCAGTTTTTAACACAGAGAAAGAAGGGAACATTAGAGCTATATTTTAGTATTTTATACCCAGCTTAGGCAAAAGTGATTCATTTTCTCTGAATCATCTTAACAATAAGGAAATCTCATTTGTATATTCTACCTTGGGGGATATTAATGTGTAGGAGGGCAAAAGAGATAGAAAGGCTTTGTTTATGTGTTTTGTTTGTTACTCTGAGATACAGACTCACAATGTAGACCTCACTATGTAGATCAAACTAGTATTGAACTCACAGAGATTGACCAGCCTTTGCCTCACAAATATTGGGATTATGTACATGTTCCAGCATGCTCAGTTGAGGCTTTGATTCTGAAAATTTTATTTTGTACTATTTTATGAGGCCCAATATCTAGAGCAAAAAATGTATTTCTTTTACATTTTTTTTTTTTTTGCTATAGATAAGCAGAAAATCTTTTTCATGACCTGTTAACTTGTAGGATCAGGACAAATGACAAGTCTCTTCTGGGAATATTATAATTTTGATGGCAGAGCAATAATAGGAGACACACTTTTGAACCAACTGGGGATATGAGAATATTAAACTCTCTGCCATACATATAGAGTATGATTAATGGAAAGTAGCCCAGATTTTAATGAGTAGCTTATCATCTCACAGTTGAGAACACTGAGTTATGAAATACTTCCATTGCTAGTTTAATCAGAATTGTTTTAGTTCTTTGTTTACTCCACTTATCTACATTACTTATAGGATACCACAAATGAATTCTTAAAGCAGTTTATGAATTTCTTCAGTTCATACATCTTTGCTTATACTGGTTAAAGTATATGTGAATAACTGGTAGAGTTTTACACTGTAACAATGAACATATTTTTAACTGTTCACATATTGAAAATGTATTAATTTGTCTTCATCATACTAGAAAAGTCACATGTAGTTCTCTCTCAATGTATGATTAATGAATTAAGAGGCATGTTGTTATATTAATAAAACCACCATCACTACTATTTAATATTTATCATGAAAACACATATTTCTGTCAAAATGTTTAATTTTGTGTTAAAATTGATGTAAGTTATTTCACTACAACTCATTTGTTTTATTAATTTAATAAGAAACTGCATGTTATTTGCATATTTACCATCATTCACTGAAGACTGGGAAGATAATTCAATGGAAAGATACTTTCTATGCAAATCTAGGATATAGTGTTTGGATGTTTGGCACCCATGTAAAACATTGGCTTCCCTGTAGTCTCAGCAATCAGGAGACAAAGAGGTGGTCCCAGGGCAAGCTGCCTAGGTAGTCAAGCTAAATCTACAAAGAACTCAGTGTTATCCTTTGGCCTCCCCATGCATGCACACAAACTCTCAGTATGGTGTGTTCACATAAGAAAACATGCATATATTAGCTTTATACATTTAATATGTTTTTCAGCTCAAATGAAAGATGGTAGTCTCTCTCTCTCTCCCTCTCTCTCTCTCTCTCTCTCTCTCTCTCTCTTACACACACACACACACACACACACACACATATGCATTAGCTTTATACACTTAAGATACGTTCAGACACAATGCAAATGAGAAATGGGACAGTGACCAGACTAATCATTTAAGTAAATGAATATCACTGAATTTTCTTTAACTTCAAAACTGATGTATAAAATAAAAATTAGGCCAGAGTATCAACAGTGGCTTCTACCTTTATAAGATTCATTTATTTATTCATGTATGCATGAGTATATGTGATTATGTAAATATGTGTGTGTGTGTCTGTGTGTGTGTGTGTGTGTGTGTGTCCGTGTGCGTGCGTGCGGGCGTGTGCATTTACCATGGTGCATGTAAAGAGGTCAAAGGAAAATTCTCAGGTTTCCATTCTTTTCCATCACACATAGATCCTGGCAAGAGTAGTCAGTTAGTTAGGTTTGTCACTAATTGCCTTTACCCACTCAACCACATTGTCAGCCAGTGCCTCCCATCTTAATGTTGGAGGAGTCAATTCAACAATGTTGGAATAGTTAAATTGAATCAGAAAGGAGACTTTTAGCTTTTTGCAATTTTGAGAGCTCATATTCGGTTCATATTAAAAGATGAGCTACACTTGCATAGAGCAATAACTTTCCGGTAGAAATCTCAGGAATGCTGTGTTATAATTCAAGTGTAATCTCAAGGAAATGATTACGAGCTCAACATGTTTTATTTACTTTCCGCTTTACATAAGTAACATAATCACTAGCATTTGCTATGTTCACTAAAATGCGTTTACATCTCATTTTAGTTTTTTGATTGATTTATATTCATTCTCATCGTATTTTATATTTGTTTAGACTTGATAATAAAATGTTTAGATCACTTTTGATTTGTGTAATCCATAAATTTTATCTGAATCTGGTAAACAAGTAAAGACCAGCTGTGAATTGATTAGATTTCAACAACCTGCTTCCTTAAAGCTGCATGTGACAGGTCACAACTGTAATTATTAGTGATGAACTGAAGGGAGAAAATTTTTAGGAAAAACCAGCTATTAAGAGGCCGTTTAATGAGGCTATTTAATGCAGAGTTTTGCTGATAAGCAATATCAGGCAAGGTAGTAATAAATAGAAATGTAGACGGTAGATAGAGGAATCAACAACTTTAAAATCCATATCCATACTAAGACATTCATATTAAAAGATGAACTACACATACATAGAGCAATACCTTTTTGGTAGAAATCTCAGGAATGCTATTTTATAATTCAAGTGTAATCTAAAGGAAATCATTAAGAGTATAACTGTATAATATACAGTTATATTGGTCAAAACTGTTGGTTGTCAAAGTATGTGAAACAATTCTTTTAAGCACAGTAGCAGTTGATCTCTTCAGTACTAGCAATTTCAGTAATTGCTGGTTTTGTGACCTTCACAAAATGTGAAAACCCTGTGCTGTTTTCAGTTCTGGGTTAAATACAATGGGCATAACAATGTGGCATCTACTGATAAAAGTCAAAATAAATAGATAAATAGATAAATAATGGGTTAAATAAATAATGTGTTATGTAAGATATACTAGGGAAATGGTTGCACATAGATTGTGGGGATAACCTACCTACCAATAACTGATTTGACTTAGGGCCTATGACACACGGTGGAACACATATCCAGCACTGCTGGGATAACAAAGGACCTGAGACAAAATAGCCCAGGGGACTGAAGTAAAACCAAATAATACTATTCTTAAAAAAGAAAACAAATGTAATGATATTTTACTATACCCATATATCAGAGACATCATCAGAGAAGCTTCCTCTTGCAGCAAATGGGAACACATACAGAAACCCAAAGCCAAACATTACACACAGGGCGAGCCACCTTCAAAAAGTTATTCAAAATAGGATGACTTCATCAATTTCGTCCCTTCAGAGCTCAGGGAACCTCATAGAAGAAGAGCAATTAAGAGTGTAGGAACCAGATAGGATGGTGAACAACAGAACAAGGCCCACCAAATCAGCATGATAAAAGTTCATATGAACTCACAGAGACTAAAGAAGCATATGCACACAGGCCCTATATGGGTCTGCACCAGATACTCTGTGATGATATTATGGTTTCCAGCATAGTGTTTTTATGGGATGCCTGAACATACACCTGAGTGTGTCTCTGACTCTTTAGGGCTCTTTGCCTTCTGTTGGTATGTCTTGTCCAACTTCAAAGTGACAGGTTTTGTTTTATCTTGTGTTATTTTGTTGAATTTAAAAGAACATATGTTTGGATGGATGAAGGGATACCTAGCCAGTGTGGTAAAGGCTAACAAACTTTCATTTACACTTCCTGAGTGAGAGAAAGTCGGTTTTCTCTAATTAAGTGACTCTGCGTATATTAATTACTTCATGGAGAGTCTCATGTTTAATCATGGTTGTATATGGAGTCCAACATATAATGGACTCCAAAGGAGTTTTGTATGTGATTTTATTTGTTCACCCTTTGGTATTTTTTTCTAGGTGTTTTTTTCCCTTGCTTTGTTGGGCATGTTGGTGTATTGTTTTCTTTGTTTGTTTGTTTCTTTCTTTCTTTCTTTCTTTTGAGAAAGAAAGTTAAGTAAGGATGGGGAAAGGATCTGGTTGGATTCAGGGGATAGAAGAATATGATCAAAATATAGTTAAATTTAAGTTTTTAAACAATAGATAAAAATGAGATAGGGGCTTGTGAGATGACCTTTTGTTTTGGATGATAAGTTTTGATATCAGGTCAGTTTCTGAAATTAATAACAGATATTCTTCTATTTACAGGGTAGATTGGAACATTGAGTTGTAAATGCAGAAGAAATGAAAAAGGACAAGGAAAGTCATACAGAAAGTAGGGACATATGAGTAATGATGATGAGTTACAAAACCAAATATTAGAAACATAAATAAATAAAATTTGAATTAAAAAAGTCACTAATAGTTGGGTAGCAAAGAATAGCGAGGTAGAGCAAACCAAGGCTCAGTGCTCATCTCCCACTGTCTAGAGGGGGCATATTTATACTCCTTCTTTTTGGGTCCTTTCTTAGGATTTGCTATATCCAAACATCCTTTTACCTGTGTCTGCTTCAGGAAAACAGTCTTTCACGTGTTTGCTTTTGCAAGACATTCTTTCACCTCTCTGCTTCAGGAAAACAGTCTTTTATATGTTTGTTTTAGCAAGAAATCCTTTCACTTGTGTGCCACAGCAAAATATCATAGACAGTAGAAGAGAATCTCCTACTTCCCCTTTTCTAAATCACAATAATTTCTAATTGCTTAGTTGATTTTATTGTTAGTTTATGGAATGTCAGATTACAAAGAAGAAAAAAATCATGCAAAAAGATTCTATGAGCATGAAATGACATGGTGTGCCAGCAAAAATCTCCAAGGAATTGAAGTACACTTCCCCCAGAGAGAGTAGATATAGGAAAGTCTTATTCTGAAGTATTCAATTTTTACAATAATGGCAATTGTGATTGATAGTTTGAAGTTCTTTGAATTTAAAATTGCAAGGTTGTATAGTTGTTTAGTTGTTTAATGGAAAAACTGCATGATACAAAAAATGCTTATTAAACTACGTTTTCTGTAAGTATACAATATCAGTGTGGAACAAGGCAAAATCATATATATTTTGGAACATAAAAAGAACTAATAACTTAACAGGTGCACTAACTTTTTTTATTTGCTTTGACAAAATGAATGCTAGGATTCTTCTCCTGTAGGTTTTGAAGACAGTACTTTAGTCAAAGAACATGCCTATTAAGTTAAACAGTCATGAAGTCACACCACCACCTTTTACCAAAGCCCTCATTCTTGCCAAATCGATTACTTGTTCACCATTTTACACTATGGTTCTTGAACGTTTGGGAGATGGGAGGATGCCAATGCCATATTACTGGATGACCACCCCACAAACATTCATTCTGTATAATTTGACCAAGTGTGGGCTTCTTCATTAACCCCCATACGCAAAGTATGTTCTCTAGTACAGTCTAAAAGCTGCACTAATCTATGGGTATAAGGATGTGAATTTAGAGGACAGTTTGAAACTATATAAATTTATCAAAACAACAGCGACAAGTTCACCCATGAAGCCCATATGTTCTCAAACTAAGAGTTCTCAGCCAGATTTGTAGTACTAGGATTGTGTTCCATTCTGTGGTACAGACTTAAAATCCAATCAGAAAGTGGTTGATTACTGAGCCAATTATTTTATGTCAGCTCTATACAAGCTAGGGTTCTTTTTCCTATTTCCTTTTTTAAAATTTATTTATTTATTTATTTATTTTACACTCCAGATTTTATTTCCTGTTTTGATCTGCTCTCTGACTATTTCACATCCCATTCCTTCTCCCCACCCCTGTCCTCACAAGGATGTCCCCACTTCCCACCCCACCCCCACCTAACCAGACCTCTGGAGAGATCTCCCATGCTCATGGATTGGCAGAATTAATGCCAATCCTACCAAAGGCAATCTACAGATTCAATGAAATCCCCATCAAAATCCCAACACAATTCTTCTTCAAAGACATGGAAACAGCAATTCTCAAATTCATCTGGAAAGGCAGAAAACCCAGAATGGCAAAAACAATTCTTAACAACAAAAGAATGGCTGGGGGAAATCACCATCTCTCACCTCAAGCTTTACTACAGAGCAATAGTGATAAAAACTGCATGGTATTAGTATAGAGACAGACACGTTGATCAATGGACTAGAATTGAAGACCCAGAAATAAAACGACACACTTAAAGATACTTTCTCTTTGACAAAGAAGCCAAAAAAAAGCAATGGAAAAGAAAGCATCTTCAGTAAATGGTGCTGGTTTAACTAGCTGTCTGTATGTAGAAATATGAAAATAGACCCATATTTGTCACCTTGCACAAAGCTCAAGTCCAAGTGGATTAAGAATGTAAACATAAAACCAGATACACTGAATTTAATAGAGGAGAAATTGGGAAAGAGCCTTGAACTCATTGGCAGAGGGGGAAATTTCCTAAACAGAACTCCAGTGGCTCAGTCTCTAAGATCAAAAATTGGTAAATGGGACCTCATGAAACTGGAAAGCTTCTGTAGCAAAGGACATAGTCAATAAGAGAAATCGGCAACTTACAGAGAGGGAAAAAAATCTTCACTAGCCTCACATCCTTTAGAGGGATAATATCCAAAATATATAAAGCTAGTGTTCTTTTGGAAGAGAAATCCTCAGGTAAAAATTCTCCCTACCAGATGGGCATATAGACAAGTCTGTATGGATATTTTCTTTTTTAAAAAAATAATTAGTTTGTGTTTATAAAAAGATAAAGAGGGCAGCAGTGGAGGCAGCAGTGGCTGGTCCAGCTGAAGGGCCATCAGCAGTGAAACCAAGGTGACAGGGTCCAGGCAGGCCCTGCGCCCACGACCACTGACCTTCGCTGGCCAGCCAGGCTGCAAGCAGCAGCAGTTTTACAGTGCCTTTCACCTCACAGAAGCCACTTCAGAACTCTGCCTCCGACCAGTCATGAGAGACTCACCTCCATCTTGGTTCTCGGACTCCAGAGAGATCAGACAAACTGAGGTACACAAACATAACCCAAGGCCAACATCGCGGGGGTCTACCGACGGGCATTGGGGGTGCCAACGTGGCCAGGAGGCTTTTTGCCCAGGCCTGGCGCACACACTGCCATTTTGCCTACACGACACCAGAGAGCTCTAGCAGGCAAAGCCAGCTAACAGGCATAGCCGGAGGCTAACATAGCGTGGGTCTAGGCCCCAACAGGTCCTGGACTGACCCCAAGAACTGGGCTGCTCGGTGGGCCATCTGTGTGTCAACCCAGCCAGGAAGTTGTTAGCCCAGCAGAAGCTCACTGCATTTTCAGGGAGCACACTCACACGCCCGACATCCTGGCCACCTGACAGAACTAATTAACAGTCATAGCCCGAGGGGAACTTTGCTCGGACCTGGGCCTCCCAGGCTTTTGCCTAGACTCAGGGCCTCAGCAGTTAGGCTAGCCTTGTGTGCACCAACCTGCTTGGGAGATCGGCTGCCCAGCAGAGTGATCAGCACACTGAAAAGGTCCCCGCAGCATACACACTTCAGCACTCCCCGAAGGAGCAAACGGGCACCATCTGGTTCACAGACACAATCTGGGGCAAAGCACACTAGGGCTGCAAGGGCACACAAGAGGAGGACAGCACATCAGCAATCTGCTACAGGGGAAACCCAGCCATCCAGTGTTCCAGAAATAGCCCCAGAGCCCATCAGGAGGCTCCAACACCAGCCAGAGACAAGACCAACTAACTCCTGAGGACAAGATGGCAAAGGGCAAATGCAGGAATGCTACTAACAGAAATCTAGGCAATATGGCAGTATCTGAACCAAACTCTCCAACATCAGCAAGTCCTGGTTACACAAACACACCAGAGAAACAAAATTTGGATTTAAAATCACTGGTCATGATGTTGCTAGAAGAACACAAAAAGGACATAAATGAATCTCTTAAAGAAATACAGGGGAACGTGAATAAGCTAGAAACCCGTATAATGGAAACACAAAAATCACTTAAAGAAATGCAGGAGAATAAGGCTCAAGAGATAGAAGCCAATAAAGAAGAAACAAACAAACAAACAAAAAAAACTTAAAGAAATGCAGGAGAAAGTGAGTCAAACAGCAGAAGCCATGAAAGAGGAAACACAAAAATCTCTTAAAGAATTACAGGAAAACACAAACAAGCAAGTGAAGAAGACAGACTTCAACAAATACAAGAAGATCGAACTAATCCCATGCCTCCTATCAGACCACTATGGTGTAAGAGTGGTTTTCAATAGCAACAAAAACAACAGAAAGCCCACATACACGTGGAGGCTGAACAATACTCTACTCAATTACACCTTGGCCAAAGAAGAAATAAAGAAAGAAATCAGAGACTTTTTAGAATTTAATGAAAATGAAGACACAACATAGCCAAAACTATGGGACACAATGAAAGCAGTGCTAAGAGGAAAACTCTTAGCCCTGAGTGCCTCCAAAAAGAAAATGGAGAGAGCATACACTAGCAGCTTAATGACACACCTGAAAGCCCTGGAACAAAAAGAAGCCAATTCCCCCAGGAGGAGTAGAAGGCAGGACATCATCAAACTCAGGGCTGAAATCAATCAAATGGAAATAAAGAGAACCATACAAAGAATCAAGGAATCCAGGAGCTAGTTCTTTGAGAAAATCAACAAGATAGATAAACGCTTAGCCAGACTGACCAAAGGGCACAGAGAAAGTATCCAAATTAATAAAATGAGAAATGAAAAGGGGGATATAACAACAGAAACTGAGGAAATCCAAAAAAATCATCAGATCCTACTACAAAGGCCTATACTCAACACAACTGGAGAATCTGGAGGAAATGGACAATTTCCTTGACAGATACCAAATACCAAAATTAAATCAGGACCAAATAGATCATCTAAACAGTCCCATAACCCCTAAAGAAATAGAAGGCGTCATAGAAAGTCTTCCAACCAAAAAAGCACAGGACCAGATGGTTTCAGTGCACAATTCTATCAGACCTTCAAAGAAGACCTGAACCTGACATTTCCATTCATCTCTCCATCCTCCTCTTTCACCCAGTTTCCTTCCTCCCTTTGCCTCCTATAACTATTTTATTTCCCCTTCTAAGTGAGATTCAAGCATCTTCACTTGAACCTTCTTCCTTGTTTAAATTCTTTGGGTCCATAGGATGTATCATGGGTATCTTGTAATTTATGGCTAATATCCTCTTATCAATAAGTACATTCTATATATGTCATTTTTGTGTCTTGGTTACATTAGGATGATATTTTCAAGTTCCATACATTTGCTTGCAAAATCTATGATGTCCTTATTTTTAATAGCTGAATAGTATTCCATTGTGTAAATGAACTAAGTTTCTGCATCCATCCTTCATTTGAGGGACATGTAGGCTGTTTTCCAGTTTCTGGCTGTTACAAATAAAGCTGCTATGAACATAGTGGAGCATGTGTCCTTGTAGTGTGGTAGAACATCTTCTGCATATATGCCCAGGAGTGGTATAGCTGCCTCTTCTGGTAGAACTATTTCCAAGTTTCTGAGAAACCACTGATTTCCAGGTTGGCTTTACAGCTTTTCAGTTCCACCAGGAATAGAGTGTAAGAGCCCCCAAAACCGAGGGTGCCCCAGCACCCCACTCCTCAGAAGGTGACACCCAAATCACTCGCGAGAAACAGTCTCGATGAAATAGCATGAGGATTTTTTTATTCCAGAATTCTGGGTTCCACAGCCATACACCATGCAGGGTTAGAGGACTGTGGACCCAGAGTGCAGAATTGCGACAGCTTTTATAAGTTTACAACACAGCCCACAAATCACAAACCAATCATTTCACAGCATGGAGAGCCCACAAATCACAAACCAACCATTTCTTAGCGTGGAGAGCCTGCAAAATGCAAGCCAATCGATTTGTACCACTCCATAGTTTTTAGGCCAATCAGTTTAAATTATCAGAGCCCACGCTCAGTGGACCAATTAGTTTCCTATTTTCTTGAATGTCTATAGCTGCGTGAACTCCTGCATAGGGGTAATAGCATAAGCAGGTTACAGAAGCAAGATAAGCTTAGCCCATTTCCAGTTACCTTATGGGGCCAGGATCTCCTATTCAAGGCCTTTCTGCTAGCACTAAACAAAGGGCGGGCTCTGGAATGTGACCTTTTACCTAGTTTCTAACACAGCGAGATAGCATTTTAAACTTCTGACTTCTTGGGGTCATTAGAGTCAGGCTGTATTATTTTCTATCCTTTCAAGAGGAATTCTGTCTTTCTTGATTAGAAATTGATGTAGGAGGGCCTATGTCACTGTAGGAAGTGTCACCAGTGGGCTGGTGCCTCTAAGAAGCAGTATGACGAAGCCATGAGAGGAAACCGATAAGCAGCCCTCCTCCATGGTTTCTTCTTCAATATCTATATCTAGGTTTCTACCTTCTTTGAGCTCCTGCCTTGACTTGCCTCAGTGATAGATTGTGATGTGGAATTGAAATCTGTAATTGCTTTGTTCTTAAAGTTGCTTTTTGTGGTGGTGTTTGTCCTAGTTAGGGTTCCCCTTGCTGTGAAGAGACACGATGACCAAGGGAACTCTAATAAAGACAAACATTTAATTGGAGCTGGCTTACAGATTCAGAGGTTTTGTCCACTATCATCATAGCAGGAAGCATGGCAGCAGGCAGGCAGACCCGGCCCTGTAGAAGGAGCTGAGAGTTCTGTATCTTCATTAGAAGTCTTTTAGGAGAAGACAAATATCCTCAGGCAGCTAGGAGGAAACTCACTTCCACAATTAGGAAAAGCCTGAGCCCAAGAGGAGACCTCCAGGGCCTACCCTAACAGTAACTGCCAAGGACCAGCCTCAGCTTGGCTGGGGTCTTGAGGAAGGGAGTTTGGGAGCTGCTTACTTCCAATCATGGGTAAAACTTGACATCTCTTTAATCTGCTCTTGGCTCTGTAGTCAGCTGTAGAAGCTTTAGGCTAGAGATAGCTCTCTCACGCTAGAAAAAATTCTAAAACTCTATGGTTAGCTCATTGGTTTTCCTACCAAACCCAGAAAAGCTGTTTAAAAGATTCTTGAATTTTTTCACCGAACTCAGAAAAACAGCTAGAAAAGTATCTTATAAAATTGTTTTCACTAGACAAGTAAGTCTGTCTTTTAGACCAAAGACAAATCTTTTTATTTACATATCAATTCAGTCATTTACTCAAGGTTCCCTTTTGATTATCCTATGAATCAGTATTTTGTGACCTTAGATCCTTGATTCTAAGAAGAAAACAAGTATAATTTTTAACATTGCAAATGAATTTAGAGATCTGCTGCCTTCATAAATACAGACAATAAGCTAGCTGGGTGGAATTTTGCTGTGATCATCAAATCCCTAAAAAGCTTCATCTTCTTCCTCAATATCTTTCTGTCAAGCTAGCTCATATATCTGCCTCTGTTTATTTTAAGGTCTGTAAAGCACCTCATATAAGTCATAGTGCATCCTTATATTTTGCATAGTTGTGAACTTATATATTCTTAATCTCATGTTTTCAGAGCTCTTTCCCACAGCCTTAAGTGCTATCCTGAAGGTCATAGCTTTCACCTTTTTGCTAAGGGCCTTAGACACACCCTTGCTTCCTGGACTTATTGTCATGCAGTCTTTAACCTTGGCAAGGAGAAAAATCTCCTGAAGGAGGAACATAAAGTAAATTATGTACATTATTAAGCAAACAAGCCCCACCTCATGGCACGTAACCATCAACACTTGTGGAGGTCCAAACCCTGCTGGCTCTGCTCCAAGGGTAGGAACTTTGTCATGCCACACCTTCTATAGCAACCAGGCCAGACTTGGCAAGTGACATACATCCTCCAACAAGTTCACAAATGTTAACAGTACCTGTGGGCCAAGCTATTCAAACCACCACAGTATTTCATCACAGAAATAGGAACCCTAAGAGAGTTAACCCTGATGTATCTGTGTAACTACTGCACACATGGACATATATTTTCATTTCATTGTTATAGTTTGCATGATTCTCAGTTGGGTAATATTATTGAAAACTACAATACCCCAGCAGCCTACATAAATACCTTCTGGTCCTATGAGTGCTATTTTGTAGGAAGGCATCATCCTAGTCAGTATTAACTTGATTTTCAATGTCTTATGAACTGTGTGTGTGTGTGTGTGTGTGTGTGTGAGAGAGAGAGAGAGAGAGAGAGAGAGAGAGAGAGAGAGAGAGAGAGTTACCTTCAGCTCTTCAGCACTAACATATTGCCATTAAGTTCTGCTGAACAAATAAAATCAATGACAACAAAGATTGGGGTCTCCCAAACCCCTTTAACCAATAACTTGAGGGGATGTATCTTATACTTGGCACTGGGTTTTTATTTGGCAACTTATTGCTTCTGGGAAATGTGCTAGCTTCTTCTTTACTGTCCTGCATTTTTACTTATCTGTAATGTTCATGGAGTACTCTACAGGAAATTTTTTTTTTGTTTTAATATTTCCTCAAACAGTTTCCTTCTTGAATCTTTTTCTTCTTTTATATCGAGAAACAATTTTTATTACAAAAGTTAAAAATTTAAAAATATATGGAGGTATAATATAAAATGACTTTTTATACTACCTTAAAACTACATTTGAATGAATGTTCAGATTGCTATAATTTTTATTCATTGATAAATATATTTGTTGATAATTAAAGAAATTTTGTGATACAAAGAAGGCTGTAGAATCTGATTCACAAGATTTTAAACTTCTCCAGGCAAGTAGGTAGTTAAAGTATTCTGCTGGCAAATCAATAATTCTATGTTAATAATGAACTCCATTTCTACCTGTGGTTTGCATTTCTACCAGATGTCAAGTCAGAGAGTCTGCCTAAGTTTGATCGAAAAATTATACTAGTTGAGAAAAGTTAATAATAGTGCTGGAATTTAGAAGTAATGAGTCATAATGAGCCAGACAAATTGCACTGACTGAGATTTCTAGAGAAATACCGCAAGCCCCCTTCTCTCCTCCTGTCCTCCCACCCACCCCTTCCCACTTCCCTGTTCTGGTTTTGCCGAATACTGCTTCACTGAGTCTTTCCAGAACAGGGGGCCACTCTTCCTTTCTTCTTGTACCTCATTTGATGTGTGGATTATATTTTGGGTATTCCAGTTTTCTAGGTTAATATCCACTTATTAGTGAGTGCATACCATGATTCACCTTTTGAGTCAGGGTTACCTCACTTAGTATGATGTTCCCTAGCTCCATCCATTTGCCTAAGAATTTCATGAATTCATTGTTTCTAATGGCTGAATAGTACTCCATTGTGTAGATATACCACATTTTTTGTATCCACTCTTCTGTTGAGGGATACCTGGGTTCTTTCCAGCATCTGTACCAGCCAGTTTTATAACAATAAGTCCTCAACCCCTGTACTGGCTGGATTTGTGTGTCAACTTGACAAAGGTTGGAATTATCACAGAGAAATGAGATTTGGTTGAGAAAATGCCTCCATGAGATCCAGCTATAAGGCATTTTCTCAGATCCAGCTGTAAGGCATTTTCTCTATTACTGATCAAGATGAGAAGGCCCATTTTGGGTGGTGCAATTCCTTTGTTGGTAGTCTTGGGTTCTATAGGAAAGCAAGCTAACCAAGCCAGTAGAAGCAAGCCAGTAAGTAGCATCAGTAAGAAACATCCCTCCATGGCCTCTGCATCAGCTACTGCTTCCTGACCTGCTTGGGTTCCAGTCCTGATTTCCTTTGGTGATGCACAGTAGTAGGGAAGTATAAGCTGCATAAACCCTTTCTTCCCCAACTTGCTTCTTGGTCATGATGTTTTGTGCAGGAATAAAAACCCTGACTAAGACAACCCCCAAAATGCTCACACAAAGAATTCAAAACTCAATTGATATAGATACAAGCTGCACACCTAGATTGGACAAATGTGCCCTATATTATACAATCACCTATCTAAGAAATCCCCAGTTACTTATGGCTCCTAGGACCACGTGGTTCTGACTCATCATACTCTCTTTAAGGTACCATCTTATCTTTCCTGTCTCTGTCTCTCTGTCTCTCTCTGTCTCTTCTCTAATACTTTTAGCTCTGCCTTCCTTTCCACTGCCCAATCACAGGATCTAGCCTTACTGAACTAATTAAGATTTCACCTGAGTACAGGCAGAGGGTACTGGGCAGATAAAACAGACAGCAATCCACAACAGACAAGCAGACTTTTGTTTTAGAAACTGTAGAGCAGAATCCACTAGATTTCTGCATATTGCCTAATTATTTCAACTCCACTCGACTATGAAATAATGTCCTCATCAATTTAATTGCACAGAGGTGAAAATCACTTTCAGTTTCTACATACTTTGGTTATTTGCCTTTTTTCCAAGACAGGGTTTCACTGTGTAGTCCTGGCTGTTCTGAAACTCACTCTGTAGAACAGACTGGCCTTGATCTCAGAGATCTGTCTCTGTCTCCCGAGTTCTGGGATTAAAGGTGTGCGCCATGAAAACCTGACATGTTATTTGCCATTTATAATACCAGCAACAAGGTAGAAACACCATATTTCTCATACTTAAAATAACTCTGACTTTTCTTTAAGCTCATGTATTCTAGTACAACTCTTCTCATATTCCTGTAACTTTAAAGGGGATGCTTCTGGCATACATAGGAACTCTGACTTATGGTTGTGTCATTATTTCCCCATGTGAAGGCTACTGTTTTATTTAGGCTTTTACTGCTGTAAACCTTGACCAAAGCAATTATTTTTTAATTGGATATTTAATTTATTTACATTTCAAATGTTATTCTCTTTCCTTGTTCCCCTCTGCAAAGCCCCTATCCTATACCCTCCTCCTTGCCCTGCTTTTATGAGGGTGCTTCCTACCCACCTACCCACTCCTGCCTCACCACCCTAGCATTTCTTTACACTGGGGCATCAAGCCTTTACAGGACTAAGGTAATTATTATAAGGACACTATTTAGTTGGGGCTGGCATGGGGCAGGAGGAGCTGAGAGTTCTACAGTTTCATCTGAAGGCCTCTAGGAGAAGGGTGGCTTCCAGGAAGCTAGGATGAGTGTCTTGAAGCTCACACCACCAGTGACACACTTCCTCCAACAAGGCCACACTTCCAAATAGTGTCACTCACTGAACTACACAATTTCAAACCAAGAGAGTTAATACTTTATCGAATGACTAGGAAACAGAATTTATCTCAAAACATAAGCATTATTTTTCCAAAGCCTAACACATAACTTAACACAATGAGGAAAACAAACTCATATTGAACTGAAACAGTAGTTGAAAATATTAAAAAAATTCATATCTCCGAGAACAGAAAAGCTTTATCATTAGCCAAGTAGTTTATCTAGTTGTAAAAATATGGTATATCACTACTTTCTGTGTTTGTTGTTTTCTTTAGAAGATGTTTATTTTTACAGCTTCAAACTTCATCTACTTGTGAATTAGTTTTGCAATAGACAGTATTTCCACACATGATGGATTTCTAAGTATAAACATTACATGCCCTTATACATATCTAAAGAAGTATGTTTTAGTAATATTTTCTTTGCCCAGAAGTTTGTCAGTTTCACAAAATTTATACACAATTTTTACAAAATATTATAGAGAGAAGATAGCAAAAAAGTTGAGGATCATTTGTTTTTGTAATTTGCTTCAAATTTGTTTAAGATTTTGAAAAATCATTTGCAATTCCTATATAACAAGAATAATTATACTTTGCCTGCATAGAAAATGAAAGAATTTTAAAGCCCAAATGTTATTAATGTATGCAAGAATACCTTGGAAAATACAAATGACATTTCAAGTAGAAATAACACTATTTTTTCATAACTGACCATGACTTAAGCAGCTGCAAATTATTTCAATTAAAATTATCCTTATTGCAGAAAAGTCTAAACAATCTCAAACACTGTTTTGTGTAAGTGCAAATATATTTCTAGTGTTTGGTCAGAGGTATTGATAGCATCATGCGCATTTGCGATAATGTTGTTTATCCTGAAAATGTTTATTGGAATTGAATAATCTATTTCATTATAATGTATTGTCTTAATAGCATATGGATTGGAGCAAAATAATTTCCACACTATTTGCAATAATAACTCCATATTATGTAAAATTCATCTTGAACAATTTCCAATATTTTCAGTTTAGCAAAGCACACATTTTATAAAACAAAAAAGAAATTATCACCTGTGAATTTCTGGGTCATTTACCTTTTGCAAGTTATATCAATATACTAGGTTAAGCCAAATAGCCTCCTAGATCATGTACTAAAATGTTAAACAAAAAATTATTTTTAAAATAATATCATGACTCATAAATAAAACTCACAAAATGCATTATAACATAAAATAATAAGTTGAGTTCCTCTTCATCATCATTTCATGTTGTTTCTGAAAGTGTATTATAGGTATATCTATGTTTCATATATTAGACTACTCTGTTGTAAGTTAAACAGTTCTTCTTTACCTATTTTAAAATTAATTTATTTATGTATTCACTTTATATCCCAATATCAGCACACTCTCTCCCAGTACCTCCTCATACAGACCCTCTTCCTATTCCTCCCTACCCTTCTCCCTGCCACACACATCATGTATTTCAGCACTGGTCAAATCCTCTATCACTGAGGCCAGACAAGCATCCCAGCTAGTTGATCAGGATCCATAGACAGGGAGGCAACAGATACAGGGAGAGCTCCCTCTCTAGTTGTTGGGGGATATGCATGAAGACCAAGCTATTCGTCCAATTCCTAGATGCAGGAGGCCTAAGTACAGACTATGCTTGCTCTTTGGTTGGTGGTTTAGTCTTGGGAGCCCTGTGGATTCAGGTTACTTGACAATGTTGGTCTTCCTGTAGAGTCCCTTTCCTCTTCTGGTCCCTCATTCTTTCCCCCAACTTCATTTAAAATAAAATTCAGTTGTTTTTAACATGGTCATTGAATTCTATAACAATCAAAGCTCTGGAATATATATATATATATATATATATATATATATATATATATATATATATATATATATATATTGAAGTCAGATTATTTTTTGTTTATATACATATCTATAACAATAAAAACTAAATAAGGAATGGGAGACATGGGAAGAGTTGGTGTGAGAGAAATGGGTAGAAATGGAATAAATGTATTTCTTATCTATGAAACTGTAGATAGGTAAAATCACTGTTGAGAATCCACTGTGAAGAGAAATAGAAGGTATAAGCTAGAGCATAATTGCCATTTAAAGATTGTTGTAATAATAAATCCAGAGGAGTGAGGTATGGGATGTTGCTCCATGGTAGAATCCTCAGATTGTTTTTATTCATGCATGATCTTTGGAGCAGATTGAAGCAAATAGAATAAATAAATGAGCAAAGGGTAAAAAGGTTCAGAAATTTCCATATTCCTCTTACTTCCATATATTCCCATCCTTTCCACTCTCAAAATTCTGTATTGGAATGGTTTAATTATTACAATTTAAAGCATATATATACTTTGCACTGTGTTTTTGTACATTGGTAGTTTGGTAGTTTATTAGCTTGGAAAATGTATATAGAGCTTAATTTTCCGTTATGCTATCACACCAAAAACTTTCACTGCCCTAAAAATCCTCTGTACTCTATTCCTTCTTATACAGCCTTTAACAAACATTCATTTCTTTATTGTCTCCACAGTTTTGAACTTTCCTTCATGTCATAAAAAAGTGAAATCATATGACATGTATCAGTCTGAGGTTGTGAGTGGGGACAATCCTCTTGGAGAGAGTGGAGGAGGAAAGGGATGAGGAACTGTGGGACAGCAGACTGGGAGGGGGACAAGGACTGAACTGAAAAAAAAGATTAAAGATATTTAAAAACAGTATGGCTAAGAAGGTTTAAAAAAAATAACCAAACAAGCATTTCTGAGTGCTTCTCAGACTGTCTTCTCTGTGTTTACCATGGCCATCTGCTCTTGCATTCTGTCTACTTCACCCATTAGAACACAGAGTATCATCATCAGATTTGATGTTTATAATGTCCTTGCCATATATGACTCTGCTTTCTTCTTTGGTTTGCTTTATTTCCTAAAGTCTATTTTTTTTGCCTTTTCATGTGTCTTTCAATTTTATCATTATTGAAAAGTCCATATATTTTATAGGATAAAAATTTATTGTAAATATACTTTTGGTAATTTTGTGATAAGGCATATGGAAGGGAAACCTACCAATTGTTTTATTGTTTCATTCTTTGAGTAAGCCCATGTCTTTGAACTGACTGACTTTTTATGTACTTCTTAGTTTAATACCTGCTTTGTTGTTTCAGAATGGCTAGAATGGACAAGATAACGATGTATTTTTGAAAGAAATCCTGATTTAGAAATTTAAATATTTTAGATATTTTTCTTCTACTCCTTAGATGGCTAGAATGGGAGGCAATTATTTTCTTTTCTTTGGGCCATTTATCTCTGAAAAGAAAATATTAAGACTATGGTTAGATAATTTCTCTTCTAGAAAGGCTATCTTGAGAATTTGAGTACTAGCATATTGAACTTTTACCTTAGGTCTTTTCCAGAGACCTGATGAAGTTTCATTCAAATATATATATTTGAATATATATATATATATATATATATATATATATATATATATAATTTTATGAGAACAAGGCCAATATACAGGAAGTGAGTTTTATGGAAGTGATGAACCCCTCACATGGTCCTCCTTGAGATTTGAAAACTCACCCCACACTGAGTCACCAGTGACTTGTTGGTTTCAGTTGAAGAAGTTCTAGCTTGTACTGATTACAGTGGTGGTTCCTCAGCAGGAGCTTTTACATGTGTAAATTGTGCTCTGTACCCACTCCCGTCTGTCCTCATTTGCACTTTGAGTTTATTTCTCTGACGAACCAAAGAATTAGTAATGTTTAGTCTGTTTGGCCTGATACAAGTTAGATTGATTGGCATCTTTTGTTCTCCTTTATGCTACAACAGAAAGTAGAAGTCAGTTTCATCATATATTCCTTACTTTCAGAAAAAAAAATCAAACACATCTGAATTATCATTGATATCTACAAGCAATTCTAAACTCTGAGCAAACACTAATTTACATTTGTATGAATATTTTCATTCTGACCATTTATGTCATTGAAATTGAATATTTCTTTGGTTTTGTTTTCTAGTTATCACTTTGCATTGTATACTGAAGTTGTAATATATGGTGCCCAATTTATTGATCAAGGCCACAGAATATGATTGAAAAGTCAGAAATAAACCCACACACTAATGAACACTTCTTTGACAAAGAAGCTAAAAATATACAATGGAGATGGTGCTTGTCTAACTGGAAGTTAGTATGTAGAAAGATGAAAATAGATCCATATTTGTCACCTTGCACAAAGCTCAAGTCCAAGTGGATCAAGGCCCTAAATGCAAAACCAGGTACACTGAATCTAGTAGAAGAGAAAGTGGGAAGGAACCTTGAACACATTGGAATGGGGGAAATTTTTCTAACCAGAATTCCAATGGCTCAGGTTCTAAGGTCAAGAATTGATAAATGGGACCTCAAGAAACCAAAAAGCTTCTGTAAGGCAAAGGACTAATCAACAGAATGGAAAAAAATCTTAACAACCCCACATTTAATAGAAGGATTATTAGATTTAAAAAATGGCTTTTAAATTTTTTTGTTACTTGGGGCCTTCCAGAGCCTAAACTACCCACCAAAGATCACACATGAGCTGGAACTAGGACCCTGAATATATGTAGCAGATATGAAACTGAGCTTAGTCTTCATGCAGGTCTTGCAACAACTGGAGTAGGGGCTGAAGAAGAAACTTCTGGTTTCTTTGGGAAGCCTGCTATGCCAAATGATGTTTTGCAGAAGCAGACACAGGTGAAAGGTGTTTTGCTATAGCAGATATGTGAAAGGACATGTGATGTTCAGAAGAAATATAAATATGATCCCACACACAGTGAGAGATAGAGCACTAGTTTGCCTTCTTCTGCTTGACTCTGCTTCACTTATGACATGTATGTAGTGGGTCACCTTTCCTTTCATTGCATTGCTGAACCAAAACCCCCACCCTCCCGATTACCACTCTCCTTGTACCACTTTATGTATCCAGTCCTTTCTGCTGGGTCAGATTCTTGACTGGTCTGCTCCAGTGAAGATACCATCCTAAAGAACCCACTGTACTCAGAACCATTGAGAACCAGCTGTGCTCAGAGCAGTTGACCCAATAGTCTGAATACATCCCAGGAGGTCTAATGCAGCCAGGGCAAGCGATCAGCAGCCTCTCTGTCTCTGTGAAGAATCCCCTACCCCCGTTAGAAGGCCCCAAAGGTGGTCTGATACAGCCAGCGTTGCTACCAGGAGACCTGAAGCAACCCAAGGTCAAAAGAGTCTAACTAAAGGCAATCACAGAGACCAACAAACAACAGGGATATCCAGATGGTGAAAGGCAAGCACAAGACCATAAGCAACAGAAGCCAATATACATGGGCCTCAGCAGAACCCATTTCTCCCACCACAGCAAGCCCTAAATACAACAACACACCTGAAAATCAGGAAGCTGAACTAAAATCCTATCTCATGAAAATAATAGAGTCCCTTTAGGAGGATATCAATAACTCACTGAAAGAAATATAGGAAAACATAGATAAATAGGTGAAGGAAATGAATAAAGTGATCCAAGACCAAAAAATATAAGTAGAAACAATAAAGAAAACACAAATGGAGGCAAACCTAGAAATGAAAAACCTAGGAAAGTGGTCAAGAATTACATATGTAACTATCGCCAACAGAATACAAGAGACAAAAAAGAGAATCTCAGGTGTAGAAGATGTCATAGAAAACATTGACACAACAATCAAAGAAAATGCAAAATGCAAAAAGCTACTGAGCCAAAACATACAGACAATCTGGGACACAATGAGAAGACCAAACCTAAGGATTATAGGTATAGAAGAGAGTCAAGATTCCCAAATTAAAGGGCCAATAAATATTTTCAAAGGAATTACAGAAAAAAAAAAGAAGAAACCTTCCTAAGGTAAAGAAAGAGATACTCATGAACATACAAGAAACCTACAGAACTGCAGATAGACTGGACTAGAGTAGAAATTCCTCCTGTCACATAATAATCAAAACACCAAGTGCCCTAAACAAACAATATTAAAAGCAGTAAGGGGAAAAGGTCAATTAATGTATAAAAGCAGACCTATCAGAACTACACCAGACTTCTCACCAGAAACTAAGAAAGCTAGAAGATCCTGGGCAGATGTCATACAGACCCTAAGAGAACATAAATGCCAGAACAGGCTACTATACCCAGCAAAACTCTCAATAATGGTAGACAGAGAAAACAGGATATTCCAGAACAAAAGCAAATTTACACAATATCTTTCCACAAACCTGCTATACAAAAGATAGTAGGTAGAAAATACCAACACAAGGAAAAATATACCCTAGAAAATGCATGAAGATAATATTTCAACAAACCCAAAAGAAGATAACCACACAAACATAATTTCATGTCTAACAACAAAAATAACAGGAATTATCACTTTTCCTTAATATCTCTTAACAACAATGGAATCAATTTCCCCAATAAAAAGACAAAACTTAACAGACTGGATATGTAAGCAGGGCCCAACATTTTGCTGAATACAAGAAACCCACCTCAGTGACAAAGATGGTGACTACCTTAGCATCAATGGTTGTAAAACAATTTTCCAAGCAAATGGTCCCAAGAAACAAGCTGGAATAGCCATTCTAATATCAGATAAAAATCAACTTTCAACCAAAATTTGTCAGAAAAGATAAGCAAAGACACTTTATACTCATCAAAAGAAAAATCTACTAAGTACCCTCAATTCTGGATATCTATGCTCCAAATGCAAGGGCACCCACATTCATAAAAGAAACTTTACTAAAGCTCAAAGCACACATAGAACCCTACACAATAATAGTGGGAAACTTCAACACCCCACTCTCAGCAATGGACAACATGGAAACAGAAACTAAACAGAGATACACTGAAACTAACAGAAGTTATGAACAAATGGATCTAACAGATCATGTAGTTTTATATGTTCTATAACTATAGAACATTTCATCCTAAAGCAAAAGAGTATACCTTCTTCTCAGCAACTCATGGTAACTTCTCCAAAATTAACCACATAATTGGTCACAAAACAGGCCTAAACAGATACAGGAATATTGAAATAATTCCATGTGCTCTATCAGATCACCACAGTCTAAGGCTGCTCTTACATTCCTATAAAAATGAAGGAAAATACACATATATATGGAAGCTGAACAATGTTCTACTCAATGATAACTTGGTCAAGGAATAAATAAAGAAATTAACGACTTTTTAGAATTTAATGAAAATGAAAGGACAACATATCCAAACTTATGGGACACAGTGAAAGCAGTGCCAAGAGGAAAACTCACAGCTCTGAGTGCATCCAAAAAGAAATTGGAGAGAGCATACTCCTGCAGCTTAACAGTATACCTGAAAGTTCTAGAACAAAAAGAAGCAAATTCACCCAAGAAGAATAAACAAATATAGGCAAATATAAACAAAACAGGCAAATATAAACAAAAAGAACTATACAAAGAATCAACCAAATCAGGAGCTGATTCTTTGAGAAAATCAACAAGATAGATAAACCCTTAGCCAGACTAACAAGAGGGCACAGAGACAGTTCCCAAATATAGAAAATCTGAAATGAAAAGGGTGACATAACAATGGAAATTGTGGAAATTCAAAAAATCATCAGATCCTACTACAAAAGCTTATATGCAAGAAAATTGGAAAATCTGAATTAAAAGGACAATTTTCTAGATATGAGGAGCCAAAGTTAAAACATGATCAGATATACCATCTAAACAGTCCCATAACCCCTGAGGAAATTGAAGCAGTCATTAACAGATTCCCAACCAAAACAGACCCAGGACCAGATTTGTTTAATGGAGAATTCTTTCGGATCTTCAAAGAAGACCTAATGCCAATACTTTTCAAACTATTCCTCAAAATAGAAACACAAGGAACACTACCCAATGTGCTCTACGAAATCAAAATTATACTTATACCTAAACAAAACAAAGACCATACAATGAAAGAGAACTTCAAACCAATTTCCTTTATGAACATTGATGTAAAAATACTCAATAAAATTCTTCCAAACTGAATCTAAGAATATAACAAAGTGATCATTCACCACAATCAAGTAGGCTTCATCCCAGGGATGCACAGATGGTTCAATATATGGATTCCATCAATATAAACCACTACATAAACAATCTCTTAGAATAAAACTACATGATCATTTCATTAGATACTGAAAATGCATTTGACAATATTCACCACGCCTTCATGTTAAAAGTCTAGGAATTCAGGGCCCATACCTAAATATAGTAAAAGTAGTATACAGCAAACCAGTAGCCAATATCAAGCTAAATGGAGAGAAACTTGAAGGAATCCCACTAAAATCAGGGACCAGACAAGGCTGCCCACTGTCTCCCTATCTATTCAATCTAATTCTTAAAGTTCTAGTTAGAACAATTAGACAAGAAAAGGAGGTCAAAGGGATACAAATTGGAAAGGAAGAAGTCAAAATATCACTATTTTTAGATGATATGATCATACACTTAAGTAGCCCCAAAAATTCCACAAGAGAACGTTTAAAGCTGACAAACAACTTGAGTGAAGTGGCTGTATATGAAATTTATTTTTATTTTTTATTTTATTTTTTAATTGGGTATATTCTTTTTTTTTAGTTTTTTTATTATTCGATATAATTTATTTACATTTCAAATGATTTCCCCTTTTCTAGCCCCCCCACTCCCCGAAAGTCCCGCAAGCCCCCTTCTCTTCCCCTGTCCTCCCACCCACCCCTTCCCACTTCCCCGTTCTGGTTTTGCTGAATACTGTTTCACTGAGTCTTTCCAGAACCAGGGGCCACTCCTCCTTTCTTCTTGTACCTCATTTGATGTGTGGATTATGTTTTGGGTATTCCAGTTTTCTAGGTTAATATCCACTTATTAGTGAGTGCATACCATGATTCACTTTTTGAGTCTGGGTTACCTCACTTAGTATGATATTCTCTAGCTCCATCCATTTGCCTAAGAATTTCATGAATTCATTGTTTCTAATGGCTGAATAGTACTCCATTGTGTAGATATACCACATTTTTTGCATCCACTCTTCTGTTGAGGGATACCTGGGTTCTTTCCAGCATCTGGCAATTACAAATAGGGCTGCTATGAACATAGTAGAGCATGTATCCTTATTACATGGTGGGGAATCCTCTGGGTATATGCCCAGGAGTGGTATAGCAGGATCTTCTGGAAGTAAGGTGCCCAGTTTTCAGAGGAACCGCCAGACTGATTTCCAGAGTGGTTGTACCAATTTGCAACCCCACCAGCAGTGGAGGAGTGTTCCTCTTTCTCCACACCCTCTCCAACACCTGCTGTCTCCTGAATTTTTAATCTTAGCCATTCTGACTGGTGTAAGATGAAATCTTAGGGTTGTTTTGATTTGCATTTCCCTAATGACTAATGAAGTTGAGCATTTTTTAAGATGCTTCTCCGCCATCTGAAGTTCTTCAGGTGAGAATTCTTTGTTTAACTCTGTACCCCATTTTTTAATAGGGTTGTTTGGTTTTCTGGAGTCTAACTTCTTGAGTTCTTTATATATATTGGATATTAGCCCTCTATCTGATGTAGGATTGGTGAAGATCTTTTCCCAATTTGTTGGTTGCCGATTTGTCCTCTTGATGGTGTCCTTTGCCTTACAGAAACTTTGTAATTTTATGAGGTCCCATTTGTCAATTCTTGTTCTTAGAGCATACGCTATTGGTGTTCTGTTCAGAAACTTTCTCCCTGTACCGATGTCCTCAAGGGTCTTCCCCAGTTTCTTTTCTATTAGCTTCAGAGTGTCTGGCTTTATGTGGAGGTCCTTGATCCATTTGGATTTGAGCTTAGTACAAGGAGACAAGGATGGATCAATTCTCATTCTTCTGCATGCTGACCTCCAGTTGAACCAGCACCATTTGCTGAAAAGGCTATCTTTTTTCCATTGGATGTTTTCAGCCTCTTTGTCGAGGATCAAGTGGCCATAGGTGTGTGGGTTCATTTCTGGATCTTCAATCCTGTTCCATTGATCCTCCTGCCTGTCACTGTACCAATACCATGCAGTTTTTAACACTATTGCTCTGTAGTATTGCTTGAGGTCAGGGATACTGATTCCCCCAGATTTCCTTTTGTTGCTGAGAATAGTTTTAGCTATCCTGGGTTTTTTGTTGTTCCAGATGAATTTGATAATTGCTCTTTCTAACTCTGTGAAGAATTGAGTTGGGATTTTGAGGTATATTCTTTATTTACATATAAAATTAACTCTAACAATTCATTACCCTTCTTCTACTCAAAGGATAAACAGGCTGAGAAAGAAATTAGGGAAATGACACCCTTTACAATAGTCACTAATATTACATATCTTGGTGTCACTTTAACCAAGCAAGTGAAAGATCTATATAACAAGAACTTCACACCTCCAAAAAAAGAAATCGAAGATCTCAGAAGATGGAAAGTTCTACAATGTTCACAAATTGACAGGATTAATATAGTAAAATTGGCCATCTTGTGAAAAGCAATGTACAGATTCAATGCAATCCCCATCAAAATCCCAAATCAATTCTTCATAGAGCTAGAAAGAGCAATCTGCAAACTCATTTGGAATAACAAAACAAAACAAAACAAAACAAAACAAAACAAAACAAAACAAAACAAAAAACCTCCACATAAAGCCAGACACTCTGAAGCTAATAGAAAAGAAACTGGGGAAGACCCTTGAGGACATCGGTACAGGGAGAAAGTTTCTGAACAGAACATCAATAGCTTATGCTCTAAGATCAAGAATTGACAAATGAGACCTCATAAAATTACAAAGTTTCTGTAAGGCAAAGGACACCATCCAGAGGACAAATCGGTAACCAACAAATTGGGAAAAGATCTTCACCAATCCTACATCAGATAGAGGGCTAATATCCAATATATATAAAGAACTCAAGAAGTTAGACTCCAGAAAACCGAACAACCCTATTAAAAAATGGGGTACAGAGTTAAACAAAGAATTCTCACCTGAAGAACTTCAGATGGCGGAGAAGCATCTTAAAAAATGCTCAACTTCATTAGTCATTAGGGAAATGCAAATCAAAACAACCCTAAGATTTCATCTTACACCAGTCAGAATGGCTAAGATTAAAAATTCAGGAGACAGCAGGTGTTGGAGAGGGTGTGGAGAAAGAGGAACACCCCTCCACTGCTGGTGGGGTTGCAAATTGGTACAACCACTCTGGAAAGCAGTCTGGCGGTTCCTCCGAAAACTGGGCACCTCACTTCCAGAAGATCCTGCTATACCACTCCTGCGCATATACCCAGAGGATTCCCCACCATGTAATAATGATACATTCTCTACTATGTTCATAGCAGCCCTATTTATAATTGCCAGATGCTGGAAAGAACCAGGTATCCCTCAACAGAAGAGTGGGTGCAAAAAATGTGGTATATCTACACAATGGAGTACTATTCAGCCATTAGAAACAATGAATTCATGAAATTCTTAGGCAAATGGATGGAGCTCACATCATACTAAGTGAGGTAACCCAGACTCAAAAGGTGAATCATGGTATGCACTCACTAATAAGTGGTTATTAACCTAGAAAACTGGAATACCCAAAACATAATCCACACAACAAATGAGGTACAAGAAGAAAGGAGGAGTGGCCCCTGGTTCTGGAAAGACTCAGTGAAACAGTATTCGGCAAAACCAGAACGGGGGTAGTGGGAAGGGATGGGTGGGAGGACAGGGGAAGAGAAGGGGTCTTACGGGACTTTCGGGGAGTGGGGGGAGGGCTAGAAAAGGGGAAATAATTTGAAATGTAAATAAATTATATCGAATAAAAAATTTTAAACAAACAAACAAACAAAAAAAAACTGGATAGAGAAAACTATTCTCAACAATAAAAGAACTTCTGCACTGGGCCATGGTGACACAAGCCTGTAATCACGGCACTTGGGAGGGTCTGTAATAGAGCTTGAGGTCAGGGATGGGGATTCTTGCAGAAGTTCTTTTTTTTTTTTTTTTTTCCGGATATTTGGATTTGTTTTTTCGATACCGACTTTCTCTGTATAGCTCTGGCTGTCCTGGAGCTCACTCTGTAGACCAGGCTGGCCTCAAACTCAGAAATGTGCCTGCCTCTGCCTCCCTGAGTGCTGGGATTACAGGCATGTGCCACCACTGCCCAACAAGTGGACCCATTCTTATGTCCTTGTACAATGCTCAAGTCCACGTAGATCAAGGATTACCACATAGAACCAGCTACATTGAAGCTTATAGAGGAGAAGGTGTAGAAGAATCTTACACATAGGCGCCGGGAGAAATTTCCTTAACAGAACATTGATGACGTATGCTCTAAAATCAAGACTTGATAAATGGAACCTCACAAAATTGCAAGGCTTCTGCAAGGCAAAGGACACTGTCAATAGGACAAAATGGCAAACAAAAGATTGGGAAGAGATCTTTTTTTTTTTAGTAGATATTTTCTTTATTTACATTTCAAATGTTATCCCCTTTCTGTTTTCCCCTACAAAAATACCCTATCCCATCCCTGCTCACCCACACCTGCTTCCCTGTCCTGGTATTCCCCTACACTGGGACATTGAGCTTTCTCAGGGCAAGGGCCTCTCCTCCCTTTGATGTCCAACAAGACCATCCTCTGCTACATATATGGCTGGAGCCATGGGTCCCTCCATGTGTACACATTAGTTGGTAGTTTAGACCCTGGGAGCTCTGGGGTACTGGTTGGTTTATACTGTTGTTCCTCCTATGGGGCCGACAGCTCCTTCAGCTCCTTGGGTCCTTTCTCTAGCTCTTCCATTGGGGAACTTATGCTTGGTCCAATGGTTGGCTGTGAGCATCCACCTCTGCATTTGTTAGGTACTGGCAAAGCCTCTCAGGAGACAGTTATCTCAGGCTCCTTTCATCAAGCGCTTGTTGGCATCTACATTAGTGTCTGGGTTTGGTGACAGTTTATGGGGTGGAAACCTAGGTGGGGCAGTCTCTGGAGGGCCTTTCCTTCAGCCTCTCCTCCACTCTTGGTCTATGTATCTCCTCCTTTGGCTGTTTTGTTCCCACTTTTAAGAAGGACCAAGGTATCCATACTTTGGTTTTTCTTCTTCTTGAACTTCAATTGGTCTGTGAATTATATCTTGTTCATTTCATGCTTCTGGGCTAATAACTACTTATCAGTGAGTACATACAGTGTGTTCTTTTGTGATTGGGTTAACTCCCTAAGGATGATATTTTCTATTTCCAATCATTTGCCTTAGAATTTCATATATTAGTTGTTTTTAATAGCTGAGTAGTACTTCATTGTATAAATGTAACAGAGTTTCTGTATCCATTCCTCTACTGAGGGATATCTGTGTTCTTTCCGACTTCTGGCTATTATAAATAAGGCTGCTCATTAGAAACAATGAATTCATGAAATTCTTAGGCAAATGGATGGAGCTAGAGAACATCATACTAAGTGAGGTAACCCAGACTCAAAAGGTGAATCATGGTATGCACTCACTAATAATTGGTTATTAACCTAGAAAACTGGAATACCCAAAACATAATCCACACATCAAATGAGGTACAAGAAGAAAGGAGGAGTGGCCCCTGGTTCTGGAAAGACTCAGTGAAACAGTATTCGGCAAAACCAGAACAGGGAAGTGGGAAGGGGTGGGTGGGAGGACAGGGGAAGAGAAGGGGACTTATGGGACTTTCGGGGAGTCGGGGGCTAGAAAAGGGGAAATCATTTGAAATGTAAATAAATTATATCGAATAAAAAAAAAGAAAAAAAATAAGGCTGCTATGAAAATAGTGGAGCATGTGTCCTGATTACATGTTGGATAATCTTTTGGTTATATGCACAGGAGTGGTATAGCTTGGTCCTCTGGCAGTACTATGTCCAGTTTTCTGAGGAACTATCAAACTGATTTCAAGAATGGTTGTACCAGCTTGCTACCCCACCAACAATGGAGGAGTGTTCCTCTTTCTCCACATCCTCTCCAGCATCTGCAGTTACCTGAGTTTTTCATCTTAGCCATTCTGACTGGTGTGAGGTGGAATCTCAGGGTTGTTTTGATAGGCATTTCCCTCATGACTAAGGATGTTGAACATTTCTTCAGGTGCTTCTCAGCTATTTAGTATTCCTCAGTTGAGAATACTTTATTTCTGTACCTCATTTTTAAATAGGGTTATTTGGTTCTCTGGAGTCTAACTTCTTGAGTTCTTTGTATATATGGGATATTAGCACTCTGTAGGATGTAGGGTTGGTAACGATCTTTTCCCAATTTCTTGGTTGCCATTTTATCCTATTGACAGTGTCCTTTGTCTTACAGAAACTTTGTAATTTTATGAGGTCCCATTTGTCAATTCTTGATCTTAGAACATAAGCTATTAGAGATCTGTTCAGGAAATTTTCCCCTGTGCCCATATGCTTGAGGCTCTTCCCCAGTTTCTTTTCTATTGGTTTCAGTGTGTCTGGTTTTATGTGGAGATCCTTGGTCCACTTGGACTTGAGCCTTTTATAAGGAGAAAAGAATGAATCAATTTACATTCTTCTGCATGCTGACCATCAGTTGAACCAGCACCATTTCTTGAAAAAGCTATCTTTTTTCCACTGGATGGTTGTAGCTCCTTTGTCAAAGATCAAGTGACCATAGGTGTGTGAGTCCACTTCTGGGTCTTCAATTCTATTCTATTGATCTACCTGCCTGACATTGTACCAATTCCATGCAGTTTTTATCACTATTGCTCTGTAGTACTATTTGAGGTCTTGGATACTGATTTCCCTAGAAGTTCTTTAATGGTTGAGAATAGTTTTAGCTATCCTGGGTTTTTTGTTCTTCCAAATGAATTTGAGGATTGATTTTTCTAACTCTATGAAGAATTAATTTGGAATTTTGATGGATATTGCATTGAATTTGTAGATTGCTTTTGACAAGTTGACCAATTTTACTATATTAATCCTGCCAACCCAGGAGCATGGGTGATCTTTTCATTTTCTTCAATTTTTTTCTTCAGAGACTTGAAGTTCTTGTCATACAGATCTTTTACTTGTTTGGTTAGATTCACACTGAGATACTTTATATTGTTTGTAACAATTGTGAAGGGTGCTGTTTCCCTATTTTTTTCCTCAGCTTGTTTGTCCTTTGAGTATAGGAATGTTACTGGTTTATTTGAGTTAATTTTATATCTGGCCATATTGCTGAAGTTGATTATCAGCTGTAGGAGTTCTCTGGTGGAGTTTTGGGGGATCACTTAAATATACTATCATCTGCAAATAATGATATTTTGACTTATTCTTTTCCAATTTCTAATCCTTTGACCTCCTTTTGTTGTCTAATTGCTCTAAATAGAGTTTCAAGTACTATATTGAATAGAAATGGACAGAGAGGACAGCCTTGTCAAGTCCCGGATTTTAGTGGGATTTCTTCAAGTTTCTTTATATTTAGCTTGATGTTGGCTACTGGTTTGCTGTATATTGCTTTTACTATAGTTAGGTATGGGATTTGAATTCCTGATCTTTCCAAAACTTTTAACATGAAAGGATGTTGAATTTTGTCAAATGCTTTTTCAGCATCTAATGAAATGAATATGTGGTTTATTTTCTTTAAGTTTGTTTATGTAGTGGATTACATTGATGCATTTCCATATATTGAACCATCCCTGGGATGAAGCCTGGTGAATGAACATTTTGATGTATTCTTGGATTTGGTTGGCAAGAATTTTATAGTGTGTTTTATGTTTATATTCATAAGGGAGATTAGTCTGAAGTTCTTTTTCTTTGTTAGATCTTTGTGTGGTTTTGGTACCAGCATAATTGTGGCTTCATAAAATGAATCAGGTAGTGTTCCTTCTGTTTCTATTTTGTGGAATAGTTTAAAGAGTATTGATAATAGGTCTTCTTTGAAGATCTGATATAATTCTACACTAAAACCACCTGGTTCTGTGATTTTTTTTTTTTTTTTTTTTTTTTTTTTTTTTTTGGTTGGGAGACTTTCGATGACTGGCTCTATTTCTTTAATGATTATGATAGTGTTTAGATGGTATATCTGATCCTCATTTAACTTTGGTATTTGGTATCTGTTTAGAGAATTGTCCATTTCATCCAGATTTTGCAGTCGTGTTGAGTATAGGCTCTTCTCTATAAGATCTGATGATGTTTTATTTTCCTCAGTTTCTGTTGTTATAGCTCCCTTTTCATTTTTGATTTTGTTAATTTGGGTACTTTCTCTGTGTCCTCTGGCTAGTCTGACTAAGTGTTTATCTATCTTGTTGATTTTCTCGAAGAACCAGTTCTTGGTTTTGTTGATTCTTTGTATAGTTCTTTTTGTTTCTATTTGATTGATTTCAGCAATGAGTTTGATTATTTTCTGCCATCTACTCCTTTTGGGTGTATTTGCTTCTTTTTGTTCTAGAGCTATCAGATCTTCTGTCAAGATGCTAGTGTATGTTCTCTTCAGTTACTCCTTGGAGTCACTCCGAGCTATGAGTTTTCCTTTTAGCACTGCTTTCATTGTGTCCCATAAGTTTGGGTTATGTTTTGCCTTCATTTTTGTTAAATTCTACAAAGGTCTTTGATTTCTTTCCTTATTTTTTCTTTGATCAAAGTATCATTAAGTAGAGCATTGTTCAGCTTCCATGTGTATGCGTGCTTTCTCTTGTTTTTATTGTCATTGAAGTGCAGCCTTAATTCATAGTGATCTGATAGGAGACATGGGGTTATTTCAATGCTCTTAAATCTGTGCAGTTCTGTTTTATGACTAGTTATGTGCTCAGTTTTGGAAAAGGTTCCATAAGGTGCTGAGAAGGAGGTATATTCTTTTGCTTTAGGATGAAATGATATATAATTATCTGTTAGATCCATTTGTTTTAACTTCTGTGAGTTTCACTGTGTCTCTGTTTAGTTTGTTTCCCTGATCTGTCATTGGTGAGAGTGGAGTATTGAAGTCTGCCACAATTATTGTGTTAGGTGCAATGTGTTCTTTGAGCTTTAGTAAAGTTTCTTTTATGAATGTGGGTGCCCTTGCATCTGGAGCATAGATGTTCAGAATTGAGAGTTCTTTGTAGATATTTTCTTTGATGTGTATGAAGTGTCCTTCCTTATATTTTTGATGACTTTTGCTTGAAAGTCAATTTTATCTGATATTAGAATGGCTACTCCAGATTGTTTCTTGGAATCATTTGCTTGGAAAATTGTTTTCTAGCCTTTTACTCAGAGGTGGTATTTGTCTTTGACACTGAGGTATGTTTGCTGTATGCAGCAAAATGCTGGGTCCTGTTTTCATATCCAGTCTGTGAGTTTATATCTTTTTATTGGGGAATTGAGTCCATTGATGATAAGAGATATTAAGGAATAGTGATTATTACTTCCTGTTATTTTTCATGTTATTTTTATGTTTGAGAGTTTATCTTCTTTTGGGTTTGATGAAAGAAGGTTACTATCTTGCTTTTTCCAGGGTGTAGTTTTCCTCATTGTATTGGCATTTTCCAAGTATTATCCTTTGTAGGGCTGGGATTGTAGAAAGATATTGTGTAAATTTGGTTTTATCAAATATCTCTGTTTCGCCATCTATGGTGATTGAGAGTTTTGCTGGGTATAGTAGTCTTGGCTGGCATTTGTGTTCTCCTAGAGTCCGCCCAGGATCTTCTAGCTTTCATGGTCTCTGGTGAGAAGTCTGGTGTAATTCTGATAGGTCTTTTTTTTTTATATGTTACTTGACCTTTTTCTTACTGCTTTTAACCTTCCTTCTTTGTTTAGTGCATTTGGGGTTTTGATTATTATGTGACAGGAGGTATTTCTGTTCTGGTCCAGTCTGTTTGGAGTTCTGTAGGTTTCTTGTATGTTCATGGGCAACTCTCTCTTTAGGTTAGGGAAGTTTTCTTCCAGAATTTTGTTGAAGATATTTGCTGGCCCTTTATGTTGTAAATCTTCACTCTCATCTATACCTAGGTTTAGTCTTCTCATTATGTCCTAGATTTCCTGGATGTTTTGAGTTACAACCTTTTTGCATTTAGCATTTTTTTTGACTGTTGAGTCAATGCTTTCTATGATTTCTTCGGCATCTGAGATTCTTCTATCTTTTGTGGTCTGTTGTTGATATTTGCATCTATGGCCCCTGATTTCTTCCCAAGGTTTTCTATCTCCAAAGTTGTCTCCCTTTTGATTTCTTAGTTGTTTTTACTTCTTTCTTTAGATCCTGGATGGTTTTGCTCAGTTTCTTCTCTTCTTCGTTTTCCTGTAATTCTTTCCTGTGTTTTCCTGTAATTCTTTAAGAGATTTTTGTGTTTCCTCTTTCATGACTTCTGCCTGTTGACCCAAGTTCTCCTATATTCCTTTAAGTGATTTTTTGCTTTTTTAAAAATATTTTTATTTTCTATATTCTTTGTTTACATTCCAAATGATTTCCCCTTTCCCAGATCCCCCCTCCCCATATGTTCCCTAAACCTCCTTCTCTCCATCCATTCTTCAATCAACTCCCTCCTTTTTCTCTGTCCTTATATTCCCCTCCAAAGCTAGATCAATCCTTTCCAGGATCAAGACCCTCTCCCTACTTCTTCATGGGAGTCATTTGTTATGTTATTTGTGCCTTGGGTATTCAGGGCTTCTGGGCTAATTAATATCCACTTATCAGAGATTGCATTCCATGTGTATTCTTTTGTGATTGGGTTACTCACTTAGGATGATATTTTCCAGATCAAACCATTTGACCCATATTCTCCTGAATTTCTTTAAATGATTTTTGTGTTTCCTTTGTAAGGGTTTCTACCATTTGATCCATTTTCTCCTGTATATCTTTAAGAGATTTATTTATGTCCTTCACATGTTCCCCTAACAGCATCATGACCAGTGATTTTTAAATCCAAATCTTGTTTTTCTGGTGTGTTGGGGTATCCAGGACTTGCTGTTGTTGGAGAATTGGGTTCGGATGCTGTCATATTGTCTTGATTTCTGTTAGTAATGTTCCTATGTTTGTTTGCCTTTTGCCATCGGGTTATCTCTGGTGTTAGGTGGTCCTGTTGTCACTGTCTGGTGCTTAAACCTCCTGTAAGCCTATAATGCTATTTCTACACTGCTGGATGACTGGGTTTCCCCTGGCAGAGATTGCTGATATGCTGCCCTACACTTGGGTGCCATTGGAGCCCTGGTGTGCCTTGCCCCATGCAACATTATACTTGGGGTTGTCTCTTTGTACCTAGAGCTGCCTGTCCTGACCAACTTGGAGTGAAGATGTCAGCAGGGAGGCCCTTCAAGTGCCTATTTCTCTGCAGGGCAAATGACCCAATACAGGCTGGCATACAGATGAACCGCAGAGCTGCCCAGGTCTTGGGCACAGGCAGAAGCCTGACGGTCTGTGTTCCAAGTGGTGTTAAACTTGAGCTATCTCTGTACCTGGAGCTGCCTGCCCTGTCTGTCTGGAAGTAAAGATCTTTCATGTAATTTTTTAAGGGATTTTTGTGTTTCCTCTTTAAGGGCTTCTACCTGTTGATCCATGTTCTCCTGGTTTTTTTTGTTTGTTTGTTTGTTTGTTTTTGTTGTTGTTGTTTTGTTTTGTTTTGTTTTTTGTTGTTGTATTTTTTTTAATGGATATCTTTATGTCCTTGTAGAATTCCTCTATCATCATCACGAGCTGTGATTTTAAATCCAGATCTTGCTTTTCTAGTGTGTTGGGGTATCCAGGACATGCTCTTTTGGGAGAACTGGGTTCGGATGGTGCCTTGTTGTCTTGGTTTCTGTTCATAACATTCTTGTGTTTGCCTTTCACCATATGGTTATCTCTGGTGTTAGGTGGTCCTGCTGTCTCTAGATGGTTCCGGTCCCTCCCGGAAGCACCGCTGGGAGACCAAATTTTCCCTGGCACAGAGGGCTGTGGCTCAGCCCATCTCCTGGGATCAGATGGAGTTTAGAAGAATACTGTAGCTCCTGCTTTGCTGCTCCTGTGTTCCCTGAGCTCCTGGCCACACCTGCCTGAACAGTCACAGGAGAGACAATTGTGGTCTCACCTCAAAACCTGGGAGTCAAAGCACTCCTTTAAGACCCATTCTTCTTTGGCAGGATTCGTGCATAGATGGCTGTGGAGCAGCCCAACTCCTGGGTTCAAATAGAGCCCTGAAGGACCCTGTCCTGGCTACTCTGCCACTCCTGTGTTCTCTGTGTTCTTGGCTATACCTCCCTACATAGTCACTGGAGAGAAAATTGTGGTTGCACTCCCTGGACACCAGTTCTTCCCTCACAGGACCTGTGCACAGATGGCTGTGGAGCAGCCCAGCTTCTGGGTGCAGGTAGATCCAGGACGGACCATAACCCAGCTGCTCTGCCACTCCTGTGTTCCCTGAGTTCCTGGCTGCTCCTGCCTACACAGGTACCAGGGAGAAAATGGTGGTCTCACCTCCAATCCTGGTAGTCAAAGCATTCCCTGGAGACCTGTTCTCCCCTGGCAGAATCGGTGCACAGAAGGCTTTGCAGTAGGACCAGATGCTCTCAGGAAAAGTTCTTTACCAATCCTACATCTTATAGAATGCTAATATCCAATATATAAAAAGAACTCAAGATGTTAGACTCCAGAGAATCAAATGTCCCTACTAACAATGGGGTACAGAGCTAAACAAAAAATTCAACTGAGGATTATTGAATCTCTGAGAAGCCCCTAAATAAATGTTCAGCATCCTTAGTTATCAGGGAAATGCAAATCAAAACAACCTGGAGATTCCACATCTTACCAGTCAGAACAGCTAACATAAAAAACTCAGGTGACAGGAGATGCTGGTGAGGATGTAGAGAAAGAGGAACACTCCTCTACTGCTATGGGATTGCAAGCTTGTACAGCCACTCTGGAAATCAGTTTGGCAGTTCCTCAGAGTATTAGACATATTACTACCTGAAGACCCAGCTCTACCAGTCCTGGGTATATACCCAGAAGATGCTCCAACATGTAATAAGGACACATGCTCCACTATGTCCATAGCAGCCTTAGTTATAATAGCCAGAAGCTGGAAAGAACCCAGATGTCCTAAAACAGAGGACTGGATACAGAAAATGTGGTATATTTACACAATTGTGTACTATTTAGCTATTAAAAACAACGACATCATTAAAATCTTAGGCAAATGAATGAACTAGAAAAAATATCATCCTGAGTGAGGTAACCCAATCAGAAAAGAACACATAGGATATATACTCACTGAAAAGTGGATAATAACCCAAAAACTAAGAATAAACAAGATACAATTCATAGACCACATGAAGCTCAAGAAGAAGGAAGACCAAAGTGTTGATGTTTCAGTTCTTCTGAGAAAGGGAACAAAATACTCATAGGAGCAATTTTGGAGATATCATGTAGAGCAGAGACTGAAGCTAAGGCCATTCAGAGACTCTACCTGTGAATTTTGCCACACTGACCCCAGTAGAATCTGTGTGACAAGTTCCACAGACTGAGGCATTAGACTTCAAAATAAATAGGTCTCCTGGAACTGGTTTGCAATTCTCAGCTGGAGAAAACAATTGAGCTGTAGTTCTCATGGCAGTTTTTCTTTTTTGCTTTCTTTCATTCTTTTTCTTACCTACAGGTTCCTGGTAGCCTAGACAATGATCTTAAGCAAGAATAATGGGTATGAAACAACCCTTTGAGACAGATCACTAACATAACCTTATCTCCAGGGAAACCAAGGCTTTACTTTTCAATTGTTTACAAAATTATTATGATAGATAAAAACTTTGCCAAGAATAAAATTTCATATGGCTACACGTGTGCCATTGGAGATGGGTTTTCGTATATGGTAAAGAAGGCCTTAATGAAAAAGAATTAAAATAGTTTAAATTTATGCTTTGAAAAATTTAAACTATTTTAAAACTATTTAAATGCTTTTAAACTATTTAAAATATTTTAAAATATTAGGCATTAGATGTTAAGCAATAATTAACCATAGGGGCTGGAAAGTTAGCTCAGCCGTTGAGAGCACCGACCATAAAGTATTAACCTGTTCTTGGGAATATGCCACTAGACTTGGATGATCGCCCTATTTCTTTCAGAATTGTTATATTTTGATGATTATGTTTACCTGTTCTCTTTGTGATTCACTGAACATGTAGTTCAGAGTAGTAATGCTTAGATGATTTTTGCATTTTACTGTGCTAAATGATTCTTGTTGGTATTCATGATTGTTTTGCTTGATATAATTTCTGAGTTGTGTCATGTTTGGTCTAATGGATAAAATCCCATGCTTGAGAGCTGCAAAATACACTCAGATTCAAACTGCCCTGTGTTTGTTTCTGTTTGTCACCACCAAATCCTTACCCACCTGGACTCCCGAGAACCTTCATCCCAGGGACCCCCATACTGGGGTGGTCTGTGGCAGGATTCATCCTATAAACAGTCACCAATCCCTGACACTATTGTGGATGTCAAGAAATGCTTGCAGAAAGGAGCCTATGGTTGTCTCCTGAAAGGCCCTGCAAAGCCTTATAAATACAGAGGTAGATTCTAGCAGCCAACCATTGGACTGAGTGCGGGGTCCCCAGTGGAGGAGTTGAGAAAGGACTGAAGGAGCTGAATGGGTTTGCAATCTCACAGGAAGAACAACAATATCAACCAACGAAATCCCCCAGAGCTTCCAGGGACTAAGCCATCAACCAAAGGGTACACATGGCTCCAGCTGCATTTATAGCAGAGGAATGCCTTGTCAGGCATTAATGGGAGGAGATTTCCTTGGTCCTATTAAGGCTCAATAGATGCCCCAGCATAGAGAATTCAAGGGAGGGCAGGTGAGAATGGGTTGGGTGGAGGAACATCCTCCTAGAAGAAGAGGAAGGGAGGATGGGATAGGGGGCATCCAGGAGGGGGAGAAACAAGGAAAGGGAAAAATGTTTGGAATGTAAATAAAGAATATATTCAATAAATGGTTAAATAAAAATTAGATAATACAAGTAGACCCATAATCTCTACTGAAATAGATATAGAAGCTGTTGTATATATACACACAGAGATACACAAAAGAAAAAAAATTGTGGGCCCAGATGTTTTCAGCACTCTATCAGATTTTCAAGGAAGTTATAATATCAATACTTCTCAAATTATTCCACAAAATAGAAGCTAATTCATTTTATGAGGCTGTAGTTACTCTGATACCCAAACTACATAAAGACAAAACAAAGAAAATTATAGACTACATTCCTTATTAATGGATATGCAGAAATACTCAATAAAATAGTTGCAAATCCCATCTAAGTACATATTGAAATGTCTTCAACCATGATTAAGCAGGCTGTATTCTGGAGACACAGGGATTAATCAGTATACGAAATTTCATCAATGTAATCTCCATATCAGTAAACAGGGAAAGAAACTCACCTCATTGTATACAGAAGTGTGACATAATCCAACATCCATTCATGACAAAAGCCCTAGAGATTTGGGATAGAATGGACATACCTAAATATAAAAATGTCAATTTAGAGTCTGGGAGCTCGCAGCACGGCTTGCTCCTGCAGCCCAGAGCTTGAGTCCCAGTCCTGAGGCCTCTGGTGGGAGCCCTCAGTTCAACTCTCTCTGCTTCCGGATCCAGATCAGCCTGGGCAGCAACACCACATCTCCAGGTCCTGCGAGAGGCAAAAGGGGCTTCCAGGCGGCCAGCGGGGAGAAGTCAGTGTGCTCCAGTGAATCCAGCGGGCCCCAGCGGGAGCCTTCAGGTGTCTGCTTCGGGATCTGAACAGCCTGGGCAACAGCACCCTGTCTCCAGGCAGTGCAGGGGGTAAGCTGTGCACCAGAGGCCACCTGGGAAGGGGCAGCTTGCACTGGTAAGTCCAGCACTGACAAGACCAACTAACACCAGTGAGAACTAGATGGCAAAAGGCAAACGCAGGAACGTCACTAACAGAAATCAAGGCAATATGGCAACATCTGAACCCAATTCTCCTCTACCAGCATGTCCTGGATACCCCATCACACCAGTAAAACAAGATTTGGATTTAAAATCACTGGTCATGATGCTGGTACAGGAACACATGAAGGATATACTTAAAGAAATTCAGGAGAAAATGTATCAAAAGTTAGAAGCCCTTGCAAGGGAAACACAAAAATCATTGAAAGAAATCCAGGAGACTACAAAAGCCAATAATAAGGAAACACAAAAAACACTTAAAGAAATACAGGAGAACTTTGATCAACAGGCTGAGGTCATGAAAGAGGAAACACAAAAATCTCTTAAAGAATTACAGAAAGGCACAAACAAGCAAGTGAAGGAACTAAGCAAAACCATCCAGGATCTAAAATCAGAAGTAGAAACAACTAAGAAAACTCAAAGGGTGGTTGTACCAATTTGCAACCCCACCAGCAGTGAAGGAGTGTTCCTCTTTCTCCACACCCTCTCCAACACCTGCTGTCTCCTGAATTTTTAATCTTAGCCATTCTGACTGGTGTGAGATGAAATCTTAGGGTTGTTTTGATTTGCATTTCCCTAATGACTAATGAAGTTGAGCATTTTTTAAGATGCTTCTCCGCCATCCGAAGTTCTTCAGGTGAGAATTCTTTGTTTAACTCTGTACCCCATTTTTTAATAGGGTTGTTTGGTTTTCTGGAGTCTAACTTCTTGAGTTCTTTATATATATTGGATATTAGCCCTCTATCTGATGTAGGATTGGTGAAGATCTTTTCCCAATTTGTTGGTTGCCGATCTGTCCTCTTGATGGTGTCCTTTGCCTTACAGAAGCTCTGTAACCTTATGAGGTCCCATTTGTCAATTCTTGCTCTTAGAGCATACGCTATTGGTGTTCTGTGCAGAAACTTTCTCCCTGTACCGATGTCCTCAAGGGTCTTCCCCAGTTTCTTTTCTATTAGCTTCAGAGTGTCTGGCTTTATGTGGAGGTCCTTGATCCATTTGGATTTGAGCTTAGTACAAGGAGACAAGGATGGATCAATTCGCATTCTTCTGCATGCTGACCTCCAGTTGAACAGTCTGGCGGTTCCTCCGAAAACTGGGCACCTCACTTCCAGAAGATCCTGCTATACCACTCCTGGGCATATATCCAGAGGATTCCCCACCATGTAATAAGGATACATGCTCTACTATGTTCATAGCAGCCCTATTTATAATTGCCAGATGCTGGAAAGAACCCAGGTATCCCTCAACAGAAGAGTGGATGCAAAAAATGTGGTATATCTACACAATGGAGTACTATTCAGCCATTAGAAACAATGAATTCATGAAATTCTTAGGCAAATGGATGGAGCTAGAGAACATCATACTAAGTGAGGTAACCCAGACTCAAAAGGTGAATCATGGTATGCACTCACTAATAAGTGGTTATTAACCTAGAAAACTGGAATACCCAAAACATAATCCACACATCAAATGAGATACAAGAAGAAAGCAGGAGTGGTCCCTGGTTCTGGAAAGACTCAGTGAAACAGTATTTGGCAAAACCAGAACGGGGAACTGGGAAGGGGTGGGAGGGAGGACAGGGGAAGAGAAGGGGGCTTACGGGACTTTCGCGGAGTGGGGGGGGGGCTAGAAAAGGGGAAATCATTTGAAATGTAAATAAACTATATCGAATAAAAAAAAGAAAAAAAAAATCAAAGGGAGACAACTTTGGAGATAGAAAGCCTTGGGAAGAAATCAGGGGACAGAGATGCAAATATCAACAACAGAATACAAGAGATAGAAGAAAGAATCTCAGATGCTGAAGATTCCATAGAAACCATGGACTCAACAGTTAAAGAAAATGCAAAATGCAAAAAGCTTGTAACCCAAAATATCCAGGAAATCCAGGACACAATGAGAAGACCAAACCTAAGGATTATAGGCATAGATGAGAGTGAAGATTTACAACTTAAAGGGCCAGCAAATATCTTCAATAAAATTATGGAAGAAAACTTCCCTAACCTAAAGAGAGAGATGCCCATGAATATATAAGAAGCCTACAGAACTCCAAACAGACTGGACCAGAACAGAAATACTTCCCGTCACATAATAATCAAAACACCAAATGTAGTAAACAAAGAAAGAATATTAAAGGCAGTAAGAGAAAAAGGCCAAGTAACATATAAAGGAAGACCTATCAGAATCACAGAAGACTTTTCACCTGAGACTATGAAGGCTAGAAGGTCCTGGGCAGATCTCATGCAGACTCTAAGAGAACACAAATGCCAGCCAAGACTACTATATCCAGCAAAACTCTCAATCACCGTAGATGGAGAAACTAAGATATTTCATGACAAAACCAAGTTTACCCAATATCTATCCACAAACCCAGCCCTACAAAGGATAATAGGAGGAAAACACCAATACAAGGAGGGAAACTTCACCCTGGAAAAAGCAAGATAATAACCTTTCATCAAACCCAAAAGAAATTAAGCAATCAAATTTAAAAAATAATGTCAAAAATCATAGGAAGTAACAATCACTATTCCTTAATATCTCTTAACATCAATGGACTTAATGCCCCAATAAAAAGACACAGACTAACTGACTGGATATGTAAACAGGACCCTACATTTTGCTGCTTACAGGAAACACACCTCAGGGTCAAAGACAAACACTACCTTAGAGTAAAAGGCTGGAAGACAATGTTACAAGCAAATGATCTCAGGAAACAAGCTGGAGTAGCCATTTTAATATCAGATAAAATTGACTTTCAACCCAAAGTCATCAAGAGAGACTCTGAGGGACACTTCTTGCTGGTCAAAGGAAAAATACAACAAGAAGAACTCTCAATCCTGTACATCTATGCTCCAAATGCAAGGGCACCCTCTTTCGTAAAAGAAACTTTATTAAAGCTCAAAGCACACATTGCACCTAACACAATAATTGTGGGTGACTTCAACACTGCACTTTCCTCAATGGACCGATCAGGAAAACAGAAACTAAACAGGGACACAATGAAACTAATTGAAGCTTTGGACCAATTAGATTTAACAGATATATATAGAACATTCTATCCTAAAGCAAAAGAATATACCTTTTTCTCAGCACCTCATGGTACCTTCTCCAAAATCGACCATATAATTGGTCACAAGACAGACCTCAACAAATATAAGAAGATCGAACTAATCCCATGCCTCCTATCAGATCACTATGGAGTAAAACTGGTCTTCAATAGCAACAAAAACAACAGAAAACCCACATACACATGGAAACTGAACAATATTCTACCCAATGATACCTTGGTCAAGGAAGAAATAAAGAAAGAAATAAAAGACTTTTTTATAGAACACAATGAAAATGAAGACACAACATACCCAAATCTATGGGACACAATGAAAGCAGTGCTAAGAGGAAAACTCATAGCCCTGAGTGCCTCCAAAAAGAAAATGAAGAGAGCATACATTACCAGCTTAATGACACACCTGAAAGCCCTGGAAGAAAAAGAAGCTATTTCACCCCAGAGGAGTAGAAGGCAGGAAATCATCAAACTCAGGGCCGAAATCAATCAAGTAGAAACAAAGAGAACCATACAAAGAATCAACAAAACCAGGAACTGGTTCTTTGAGAAAATCAACAAGATAGATAAACCCTTAGCCAGACTGACCAAAGGGCACAGAGAAAGTCTCCAAATTAACAAACTTAGAAATGAAAAGGGAGATGTAACAACGGAAACTGAGGAAATCCAAAAAATCATCAGATCCTATTACAAGAGCCTGTACTCAACACAACTGGAGAATCTGGAGGAAATGGACAATTTCCTTGACAGATGCCAAATACCAAAATTAAATCAGGACCAACTAGACCATCTAAACAGTCCCATAATGCCTAAAGAAATTGAAGGAGTCATAGAAAGTCTTCCAACCAAAAAAAGCACAGGACCAGATGGTTTCAGTGCAGAATTCTATCAGACCTTCAAAGAAGAGTTAACACCAATACTCCTCAAACTATTCCACAAAATAGAAACAGAAGGAACACTACCCAATTCCTTCTATGAAGCCACAATTACGCTGATACTGAAACCACACAAAGATCCAACAAAGAAAGAGAACTTCAGACCAATTTCCCTTATGAATATCGATGCAAAAATACTCAATATAATTCTTGCCAACCGAATCCAAGAACACATCAAAACGATCATCCACCATGATCAAGTAGGGAATCCCGGGAATGCAGGGTTGGTTCAATATACGGAAATCCACCAATGCAATCCACTACATAAACAAACTCAAAGAAAAAAAACCACATGGTCATTTCATTGGATGCTGAAAAAGCATTTGACAAAATTCAGCATCCTTTCACACTTAAAGTCTTGGAGAGAACAGGAATTCAAGGCCCATACCTAAACATAGTACAAGCAATATACAGCAAACCGGTAGCCAGCATCAAACTAAAGGGATAGAAACTTGAAACAATCCCACTAAAATCAGGGACCAGACAGGGCTGCCCCCTTTCTCCTTATCTTTTCAATATTGTACTTGAGGTACTAGCTCGGGCAATTCGACAACATAAGGAGGTCAAAGGGATACAAATTGGAAAGGAAGAAGTCAAACTATCATTATTTGCAGACGACATGATAGTCTACCTAAGTGACCCAAAAAACTCCACTAGAGAACTCCTACAGCTGATAAACAACTTCAGCAAAGTGGCAGGTTATAAAATCAACTCAAGCAAATCCATGGCCTTCGTATACTCAAAGGATAAGCAGGCTGAGAAAGAAATTAGGGAAATGATCCTCTCCACAATAGCCACAAACAGTATAAAATATCTTGGGGTGAGTCTTTCCAAATATGTGAAAGATCTGTATGACAAGATCTTCAAGACTCTGAAGAAGGAAATGGAAGAAGACCTCAAAAAATGGGAAAACCTCCCATGCTCATGGATCGGTAGAATCAATATAGTTAAAATGGCCATTTTGCCTAAAGCACTATACAGATTCAATGCAATACCCATCAAAATCCCAACTCAATTCTTCACAGAGTTAGACAGAGCAATTATCAAATTCATCTGGAACAACAAAAAATCCAGGATAGCTCAAACTATTCTCAGCAACAAAAGAAAGTCTGGGGGAATCAGTATCCTTGACCTCAAGCAATACTACAGAGCAATAGTGTTAAAAACTGCATGGTATTGGTACAGTGACAGGCAGGAGGATCAATGGAACAGGATTGAAGATCCAGAAATGAACCCACACACCTATGGCCACTTGATCCTCGACAAAGGGGCTGAAAACATCCAATGGAAAAAAGATAGCCTTTTCAACAAATGGTGCTGGTTCAACTGGAGGTCAGCATGCAGAAGAATGCAAATTGATCCATCCTTGTCCCCTTGTACTAAGCTCAACTCCATATGGATCAAGGACCTCCACATAAAGCCAGACACTCTGAAGCTAATAGAAAAGAAACTGGGGAAGACCCTTGAGGGCATCGGTACAGGGAGAAAATTTCTGAACAGAATACCAATAGCATATGCTCTAAGAGCAAGAATTGACAAATGGGACCTCATAAAATTACAAAGTTTCTATAAGGCAAAGGACACCATCAAGAGGACAAATCGGCAACCAAAAAATTGGGAAAAGATCTTCACCAATCCTACATCAGACAGAGGGCTAATATCCAATATATATAATGAACTCAAGAAGTTAGACTCCAGCAAACCAAACAACCCTATTAAAAATGGGGTACAGAGTTAAACAAAGAATTCTCACCTGAAGAACTTAGGATGGCAGAGAAGCATCTTAAAAAATGCTCAACTTCATTAGTCATTAGGGAAATGCAAATCAAAACAACCCTGAGATTTCATCTTATACCAGTCAGAATGGCTAAGATTAAAAATTCAGGAGACAGCAGGTGTTGGAGAGGGTGTGGAGAAAGATGAACACTCCTCCACTGCTGGTGGGGTTGCAAATTGGTACAACCACTCTGGAAATCATTCTGGTGGTTCCTCTGAAACTGGGCACCTCATTTCCAGGAGATCCTGCTATACCACTCCTGGGCATATACCCAGAGGATTCCCCACCATGTAATAAGGATACATGCTCTACTATATTCATAGCAGCCCTATTTATAATTGCCAGATGCTGGAAGGAACCCAGGTATCCCCCATCAGAAGAGTGGATGCAAAAAATGTGGTATATCTACACAATGGAGTACTATTCAGCCATTAGAAACAATGAATTCATGAAATTCTTAGGCAAATGGATGGAGCTAGAGAATATCATACTAAGTGAGGTAACCCAGTCTCAAAAGATCAATCATGGTATGCACTCACTAATAAGTGGATATTAGCCTAGAAAACTGGAATACCCAAAACATAATCCGCACATCAAATGAGGTACAAGAAGAAAGGAAGAGTGGCCCCTTGTTCTGGAAAGACTCAGTGAAGCAGTATTCGGCAAAACCAGAACGGGGAAGTGGGAAGGGGTGGGTGGGAGGACAGGGGAAGAGAATGGGGCTTACGGGACTTTCGGAGAGTGAGGGGCTAGAGAAAGGGAAATCATTTAAAATGTAAATAAAAAATTATATCGAATATAAAAAAAGAAACAAAAAAAGTCACATGAAAAACTATTAATACAGTAGGCATCAAGGTTAGCAACAAGACCACATATAATTTGAAGCTGATAAATAAAAATGTGTAACTTACTGTGAGGAGATGTTGAATACATAGAGAAAAGAGCTACTTGGAGAATAAAGACATCAAGAAACTGAGAAAGGAAAACACCGAAGTAAAAGAGAGATGTTGATAGAGAGAGGAGGGAGAGACAAAGAAAGAGAGAAGGAACCATGGAGACATGCACAGAAAGAGGTGGATTTCCATTGATACTCACAATACCTGCTTATGTGCACACCCCAATCCCTGGTCTGAGATTCCTCAGAGACCTTGTGTTCTTTTAGGGAGTGCTTCACTGACTCTGGGAAGTGTGGAATTCTCTTGCCATCACTTTGTGAACTCAGACTTTGAGGATTGCTCCAGAGCAGCCATCAGTGACATTTCTTTTCTAACAGAGCCTACATTTTATGCAGGTTTTCTTCTGCCTTCTCCATGGAGCCATGCTTTTCAGAGAAGAGGAATAGAATCTCAGCAGAGAAAAAAAAGTTCAACTTGGTTTTAGTCAAGGACTATAATTCCTCCCCTTGGCCAGGAGTTAGATTAAGAAGAAAAAAGCCAGTGTTTACTTCCCATTGTAATGTTCAAAACAAGCAACTGCAGAACTTGAATAAAATAGGTTTTCTTTTTAAAATTTAAAAAAAATGTCAATTTAAAGCAAGACTTATAGCCACCATTAAATTAAGTGGAGAGAAACTCAAAGCAATTCTACTGAAATCAGGAACAAGATAGCTGTTCACTCTCTCCATAGCTATTCAGTATAGTACCTGAAATTTTAGTAAGATCAATAGGGCAATATATAGATATCAAGTGGATGTAATTTGGAAAGGATGCAAGATAGTGGTGGTGATGCCTTTAATTCTAGCACTTTGAAGATAGAGGCTAACAGATTGCTAAGGTCAAGGCCAGCTTGGTTTATAGTGTGAGTTCCAGAACAGAGAAACTCTTCCTCAAAACACAAAGCAAAGCAAAGCAAAACAAACCCAACCAACCATCCAAAACAAAATATATTCCAGAAGCTGTCCTATGTACAAATGACAAATTGACCGAAAAAGAAATCAGGGAAACAACACCTTTTACAATAGACTCAAATAATATAAAATATCTTGTGGTAACTCTAATCAAGCATGTGAAATACCCATGTGACAATAAATTCAAGTTGTTGAAGAAATAAATGGAAGAAGATATTGAAAGACAGGAAGATATCCCATGCTAATGGATTGGTAGGGTTAACATAGTAAAAATGTCCATCCTACCAAAATAGATATGTAAATCCAATGAAATCACTATCAAAATTCCAACACAATTCTTTACAGACCTTGAAAAGACCTTTCTCAATTTCATATGGAAAAACGAACAAAACTAAAGATAACAACAAAACATATAGTTAAAAGAATCCTGAACTATAAAAGTAATGATGGAGGTCCTACCATTCCTGATTTCAAGTTATACTGCAGAGCTATAGTAATAAAACCACATGATATTGACGCATTAACCCATGAAAAGAAATAAAGACCCACACATATAGTCACACACATATGAATACCTTATTTTTTGAAAAGAAGCCAGAAATGCATACTAGTAAAGGAGACAGCAACTTCAACAAATGGTGTTGGTCTAACTAAATGTCAGCTCATAGTAGGATGCAAATACAACAATATCTATCATCCATACACAACTAAAGTCCATGTGGATCAAAGTCCTCAACATAAAATCAGATACACTAACCTTGATAGAAAAGAAGTGAGAAACAGCCTGAACACTTTGGTACAGGAAACGACTTTCTGAACAGAATACCCTTATCATAGGTACTAAGATTGGCAAGTAATATATAAATGGGACCTCATGAAACTGAATAGCTTCCATAAGGCAAAAGACACTGTCAATAGGACAAAAGAGCAGTCTACATGATGGGAAAAATGTTCATTAATCTCATATTTTGACAGAGGGTTAATACTCAATATATATAAAAACTCAAAAAAATTAGTCATAATTAAAACAAGTAGTCCTGTTAAAATAGTTTACAGATCTAAATAGAATCCTCAACAAAGGAATCTCAAATAGCTGAGAAACACTAAGAAAATATTCAAGATCCTTAGCCAAGAGGAGAAGATACAACAAAGCTATTTTGATATCCCAATTTATACCTATCAGAATGGCTAACATCAAAATCACAAGTGACACCTCATGCTGGCAAGGATGTTAAGCAAGGGGAACTCTCTTCCATTGCTGGTGGGATTGCAAACTTGTACAACCACTCTGGAAAATAATATAGTGGTTTCTCAGAAAACTTAGAATCAATCTCCTCCAAGACCCATCTACACTACTCTTGTGTATATACCCAAAGGATTCTCCATCTTACCACGAAGACACTTATTCAACCATGTGCATTGCATATTTATTCATAATAGCTAGAAACTAGAAACAACATTTATGCCCCTTCTTGGAAGAGTGGATAAACAAAATATCGTACATTTACACAATAGACTATTCCTAAGGTGTTAAAAAATGACATCTCGAAATTTGTAAACAATATAAGTAACAGGAAAAAAAATCATATTGAGTAGGGTAGCACAGACCCAGAAAGATAAATACAAGAATTCACTTATAAGGGTCAATTTGCCATTAAGTAAATGATAACCAGGTTATAATCTGTAAACCTAGAAACGATAACTGAAAGAGTCTGGGGGAGCCAGAGGAACATTCCTGAGAGTGGAAAATAGAATAGACTTTATGGGCAGACTGGAGGCAGTTGGAGTTCAGAACAGCAGAGACTAGTGGGGAGATGGGGTTGAGGGAGAGATTATGGGGGAGAAAATCTTGGAATTAGAGGACGCATTAGGAGAGTGGTGTGGAAACCTAATGCAACAGAAGCTTCCTGGAATGTATGAAGGTGATCCTAGTGATGGCACACAATACCGGGGGATATGGAGTCTCAAGTGCCTATCACTTGTACTCAGGTGATGTTTCCAGTGGTGGACTAGGCTACATTCAATTCAGTTATTGGCCTAAAGGGTCTCATGGAAATCTCCAAACAAGTCAGGCTATGGGAAAGACAATAGATTACTCACTGAAAAAAATGACTAGGGAGTTCCATTGTCAAGGAGAACAGCCACATAACTCATTGAGAACAGCCACACAACTCATTGAACTTTGAGAAGTCAGACTGGTGTCTACATAGAGCCCTCATATTTATGTTCTTGTAGCTTTTGTGTGGTAAGATACTAACAGAAGGAAAACATTGACACCAATCTAGCCACTAAACATTGACCTACAGTCTGTTCTGTCTACAAAATATGGTAGGGATATTGTGACACAGAACTTTTGAGAGTAATGAGCCAATATCTGATTTTCTCTATGCTAGGAAGAAATAGGTAGAAATTTCAAGTGTTTCCTTCCTGTGTTCTCTGAATTTATGTGGGTTGGCATGTTTTATTTAATGTAAGTTTGCCATTGACATTTTAAAAAGTCTAATTTGTTCATATTTGTATAAAAATGGTAATACAAGATAATTCAATGCATCTAATAAACAGTATAAGAGATATTAAAATTAAGGATATAAACAAATAATATAAAATATAGGAAGGACTATAGTACTTTCAAAAGCTGTTTTCAGCTTACTTGGAGTATCTGGCCTTTTTAGTTTGAGCACAGGATAGGCAAATTATCACTGAGCATTTTGCAGTCCATTGAGTGCTATTGGGTTGATGTCAGCATGAAGGATACTGTGATTAGAAATTAGCTTGTACTAGGGCTATGCTCTCAAAGAGACCTTTTTGTAAACCATGAGATAAGGCTTATAAATAAACATATTAATTTCTTCTTAACAGTTCTGAGTGACAAGAATTTAAATCTCAAATATATTATATCCTACTGGAAATGGACCTACTATCAAACTGATATATTTTACACAGAACTCAACTAAAGATTTAATAGAATATATAATCACTATTTACTAAATTCCTCTCTAGTTTCCTTCAGGAACTGTAATATTGAGATATACTGAGTGCTTAGAATGTAACCACAGGGTACTTCTGAAAGTATAGGGCTATAATTGCTTTATCTTGAAAACATAAGCAAATATTCCATTTTGCCCTGCAATAAATTTCTATTTGTTTACATACAAAATGTATCCAATGAGTAAATATAAAAATCATATTTCAGCAATAGGGTAGATTTGTCCTGTGGCACCAAGTATCTCCTACCACAACTAAGGCTTTCATATTTATGCATAATCTAATGTAAAATATGTGGTTTCATAGGTAATGTTTAGTTATTAGGATAGATACCTTCACAAGCGTTAGGTTCAAAGGAAACTCAGGACAATGGCTATCTCTGGTGTGTACTAGCATACTAAAGTTCATGCTGACCTCCAGGCTTCTTCTTGGCTTCTCTTCCTCTAGTTTCTCATTCTTGTATAACCCCGCCACTTCAGTCATGTGCTCTCATGGTCTTCCTCTCCTTGTTCTCTTGTTCCTCCTCTCCCTTTCCTCTCACAGCCTGGTCTGATCTGCTGGCCATATTTAGCCTACTCCTTTCTCTCCCTGCTCTGCACTCTGGATTCCAGACACCTCTGGCTGTACTCTTCTTCATATCTACAACAAAAGCCTTCCTCACAAGCAAGGAGCAGTCATGCCCTTACTTAATAAAGCAGTAAATTGGTTATAATTTGAAAAGATAATTTTAAAAAGTGCCATTTTTCTATTGGTAATTCTCATAGAATTTGGAGTAGCAATGCTGGGTATGTAAAAATGCTCTCTTGTTTATACTGGAATTAGAGACAAAGAAAATATTAGCAAATCTGATTCCTGAAAATGAAAGTTTAAACAGTTGGCAATATTTACATTTACTTATGAAACAAAATTACATTTTTATTGTACATGATAATGAGGTCATGGTAATAATTATGAGCATTGTCAATCATCTATATGTATGAAATGTACATAACAAGTGTATACAGTATCTGAAAAATCATAAAATTACATATATAATATTAACTATAAATATAAATAATACTATATGTACTGGCTGGTTTCGTGTG